>NW_028176531.1:667500-860000 GCF_949987555.1 Borostomias antarcticus | reverse complement strand
TACACCGGGGAAACCTTTTTCCATATGGTGTACAGCAATGCACATTAGTGAGAGGGGGTTTTAGCACACCCTTAGAACAGCTACAGTGGTATTGAGTTTAGTGTACCTTTGCAAAACCCAGAACCACACTGGACATCCCAAATTGGATACTTACTATCAATGTACTGAAACAAATCTGAGATATGTTTCATAACAAAAGCTGCTCTACAAGGCTCTCCTTGTCCCATTCTTGAGGGACATTCCTGAAAGGATATAGGAATGCAGAGGGTTTACAGAACCAGTGCTCTACATGCTGAAATCTGTGTTCCAAGTTGAGGGTTTGGTGCAGGTTTCAAGCCATTCTGACAATTTCTACATGAAATATGATCATTTGAAGGGTGTCCATTTGAGAAGCATTTCCCATTGAAAACATTTTCAATGCAAAAGTACCCCAAAATGACAGTTGTGTGGCACTGGCATGCTCGGTCCCAGCAGGTCCAAACCAAGCCTACTGTACTCCACTTGGGTCTGGCAACAACATACTAAAAGATCAGAGCTCACGCATGTTCAGAAAAAAAATGACTCCAATCTGACCAACTATGAAAGAGGGTGTTGCGGGCTATAAGCCTAACAGTGTCTTCGCCTAGATTTCTCAAATAAACAATCTTTTTTCCCCAAGGGACTTGGAGAGTTTTCACTTCACATGACTGTAGTAGGCCATGTCCCCGCTCTGTGTGTGAAATATGGGATCTCTGAGGCTTCAGAAAGTCCTGTAATGTAATATTTAATGTACACAAAACTGTTCCCTAATGGACACAGTGTCATTTTGGGAAACCTGGCGACCTTGCAAACTTTGAGGCTCATTGTCAGTGTCTTGCCATGCACCGATGGGCACAAAAATCATGTCACACATTGTCCTCGAAGCCAACTTAAAAGCAGAAAAGGAATCAAGTGTCTAGTTGTAGCAGAAAGGTCATGACCACCATGAAATGTTGTAAAGGTCAACTGTCCACGAGGGAAGCATCGGTCCACTTGGCAAGCAATCGTCCACCCGGGAAGCATTTGTCACTTCGGGGCCCCCAGGGGGCTGTCCGCGAGGGAAGCATCTGTCCACTTGGCAAGCATCGTCCGTCCACGAGGGAAGCATTGGTCCACTTGGCAAGCAATCGTCCACGAGGGAAGCATTGGTCCACTTGGCAAGCAATCGACTGGCCACGAGGGACACATTTGTCCACTTGGCAAGCATCGTCTGTCCACGAGGGAAGCATTGGTCCACTTGGCAAGCAATCAACTGTCCACGAGGGAAGCATTGGTCCACTTGGCAAGCAATCGACTGTCCACGAGGGAAGCATTGGTCCACTTGGCAAGCAATCGTCCACGAGGGAAGCATCGGTCCACTTGGCAAGCAATCGACTGTCCACGAGGGAAGCATTGGTCCACTTGGCAAGCAATCGACTGTCCACGAGGGAAGCATTGGTCCACTTGGCAAGCAATCAACTGTCCACGAGGGAAGCATTGGTCCACTTGGCAAGCATTGTCTGTCCACGAGGGAAGCATTGGTCAACTTGGCAAGCATCGACTGTCCATGGGGGGGTGCTTATCCTACACCGGGGAAACCTTTTTCCATATGGTGTACAGCAATGCACATTAGTGAGAGGGGGTTTTAGCACACACTTAGAACAGCTACAGTGGTATTGAGTTTAGTGTACCTTTGCAAAACCCAGAACCACACTGGACATCCAAAATTGGATACTTACTATCAATGTACTGAAACAAATCTGAGATATGTTTCATAACAAAAGCTGCTCTACAAGGCTCTCCTTGTCCCATTCTTGAGGGACATTCCTGAAAGGATATAGGAATGCAGAGGGTTTACAGAACCAGTGCTCTACATGCTAAATCTGTGTTCCGAGTTGAGGGTTTGGTGCAGGTTTCAAGCCATTCTGACAATTTCTACATGAAATATGATCATTTGAAGGGTGTCCATTTGAGAAGCATTTCCCATTGAAAACATTTTCAATGCAAAAGTACCCCAAAATGACAGTTGTGTGGCACTGGCATGCTGGGTCCCAGCAGGTCCAAACCAAGCCTACTGTACTCCACTTGGGTCTGGCAACAACATACTAAAAGATCAGAGCTCACGCATGTTCAGAAAAAAAATGACTCCAATCTGACCAACTACATTCCTTTATTTCCACACTTAACGGAGAGCTAGGAGGCTGATATTCCAGTATGTGAGTGTTTAAGCACACCCTGAGACCAGCTAAGCTGGTCCTGAGTTGATTGGACATCAGGAAGTACCCAAACCACACCTTGACCATATGGCAAATGGACGCCATCAATTTGGACACTTCTTATTAACTTAGAGTATTTTACCTTGGTGTGTGGGGGTTTTAGCATGCCCTGAGACTAGCTACAGTGGGCTTGAGTGTAGTGTACCTTTGCAAAGACCAGAACCGGAATGTCAATTTGGGAAACAGAAACGCTTCCTAAATAGACGTCAATTCAGGAAACATTAATGCTTCCTGAACTGACATCACCAAATTGGACACTTCCTTTCAAAGTACAGCCTTGCACTTTACTGTGTGAGTGTTTAAGCACACCCTGAGACCAGCTAAGCTGGTCCTGAGTTGATTGGACCTCAGGAAGTACCCAAACCACACCTTGACCATATGGCAAATGGACGCCATCAATTTGGACACTTCTTATTAACTTAGAGTATTTTACCTTGGTGTGTGGGGGTTTTAGCATGCCCTGAGACTAGCTACAGTGGGCTTGAGTGTAGTGTACCTTTGCAAAGACCAGAACCGCAATGTCAATTCGGGAAACAGAAACGCTTCCTAAATCGACGTCAATTCAGGAAACATTAATGCTTCCTTAACTGACATCACCAAATTGGACACTTCCTTTCACAGTACAGCCTTGCACTTTACTGTGTGAGTGTTTAAGCAAACCCTGAGACCAGCTAAGCTGGTCCTGAGTTAATCGGACATCAGGAAGTAACTTAACCTCACCTTGACCATATGGCAAATGGCAGCATCAATTTGGACACTTTTTTATTAACTTAGAGTATTGCACCTTGGTGTGTGGGGGTTCTAGCATACCCAGAGACTAGCTACAGTGGGCTTGAGTGTAGTGTACCTTTGCAAAAACCAGAACCGCAATGTCAATTCGGGAAACAGAAACGCTTCCTAAATTGACGTCATTTCAGGAAACATTAATGCTTCCTTAACTGACATCACCAAATTGGACACTTCCTTTCAAAGTACAGCCTTGCACTTTACTGTGTGAGTGTTTAAGCACACCCTGAGATCAGCTAAGCTGGTCCTGAGTTAATCGGACATCAGGAAGTAACTTAACCTCACCTTGACCATATGGCAAATGGCAGCATCAATTTGGACACTTTTTTATTAACTTAGAGTATTGCACCTTGGTGTGTGGGGGTTCTAGCATACCCTGAGACTAGCTACAGTGGGCTTGAGTGTAGTGTACCTTTGCAAAAACCAGGACCGCAATGTCAATTCGGGAAACAGAAACGCTTCGTAAAATGACGTCAATTCAGGAAACATTAATGCTTCCTAAACTGACCTCACCAAATTGGACACTTCCCCCCTTCCAAAATGAAAACCGCTTGATCTTGGGGGCTGACGCTGAAATATGTTGATCCTTGGACACTCTAGAGCAATCTAAGTTTTGATTCATATCTGTGAGATGTTTGTAGGCCGTACGGGAAAGGCGTACAGTGCCAATAGGTTTATATGGCGGCTGTACATTCCTTTATTTCCACACTTAACGGAGAGCTAGGAGGCTGATATTCCAGTATGTTAGTGTCAACACTTGTTACTTTAACATCACCGAGCGATAGCCTCCTATACCGCACCAGTTTGGAGAAACAGGCGTGTACAGCCGCCATAGGTCGGTGTACAACCGCCATAGGTTTACATGTTAAAATTAATGAAACGTCGTAGAGCTTCACGGATGGTTTCATTTGAAAGCTAGCCTAGGAATTAGTGGGGGGAAGTTGTGGTTCTGAGTAGCTACCAACTTCTACACTGGAGATATAGCCTATCTGGCAAACGGTTATAACTTTGGTTATAACCGTTTGCCAGAAAATGGGCAAAATTAACGGAACGTCGTAGAGCTTCACGGATGGTTTCATTTGAAAGCTAGCCTAGGAATTAGTGGGGGTAGGTGGTGGTTGGGAGAGGCTATGACCTTTCATTCTGGAGATATTGCCAACCTAACCCTAACCTAACCAAAAAGCACCGCATAGACAATGCATTGACATGTATCGAAATTGGAGAAAATTAAAGGAACGTCGTAGAACTTCACGGATGGTCTCATTTGAAAGCTAGCCTAGGAATTAGTGGGATGAGGTGGTGGTTGGGAGAGGCTATGACCTTGCACTCTGGAGATATTGCCAACCTAACCCTAACCTAACCAAAAAGCACCGCATAGACAATGCATTGACATGTATCGAAATTGGAGAAAATTAAAGGAACGTCGTAGAGCTTCACGGATGGTCTCATTTGAAAGCTAGCCTAGGAATTAGTGGGATGAGGTGGTGGTTGGGAGAGGCTATGACCTTGCACTCTGGAGATATTGCCAACCTAACCCTAACCTAACCAAAAAGCACCGCATAGACAATGCATTGACATGTATAGACAATGCATTGACATGTATCGAAAAATTTACGGAACGTCGTAGAGCTTCACGGATGGTCTCATTTGAAAGCTAGCCTAGGAATTAGTGGGATGAGGTGGTGGTTGGGAGAGGCTATGACCTTGCACTCTGGAGATATTGCCAACCTAACCCTAACCTAACCAAAAAGCACCGCATAGACAATGCATTGACATGTATAGACAATGCATTGACATGTATCGAGAAATTAACGGAACGTCGTAGAACTTCACGGATGGTCTCATTTGAAAGCTAGCCTAGGAATTAGTGGGATGAGGTGGTGGTTGGGAGAGGCTATGACCTTGCACTTTGGAGATATTGACCCGTACACTCACCATGCAAACCTATTGCGGCTGTACACCGACCTATGGCGGCTGTACACGCCACATTTCTCCAAAGTGGTGGGGGCTAGGAGGCTGTAAAGCGGGGGTCCTCAAGTACCAAAGGGTGGGATGAACATACTCTGAGATCAGCCTCCTAGCCCTAGTCACTTTGGAGATATTGACCTGAGACTGGCGTGTACAGCCGCCATAGGTCGGTGTACAGCCGCAATAGGTTTGCATGGTGAGTGTCCAGGCCAATATCTCCAAAGTGGCTGGGGGTAGGAGGCTCATAATGTAACCTCAGCATCCTCTTACCATAAGGGACAAGCCCTCCGAATACCGTAAGGATTGGAGAAAGTTGAATTTTACCCTCTTGGCTGCTGGAAGTCAATTTTGAGTTTTTGAGATTTTGGTCAAAAATTCAAATTGCTCGGATTGCCTCGAAACACAGCACACTTAAAGAGTACCATGGAGGTATGAACATACTGCCATATCAGCCTCCTAGCCCCTGTCACTTTGGAGATATTGACCCGTACACTCACCATGCAAACCTATTGCGGCTGTACACTGCCCTATGGCGGCTGTACACGCCTGTCTCAGGTCAATATCTCCAAAGTGGCTGGGGGTAGGAGGCTGATCTCAGAGTATGTTCATGCCACTCCTTGGTACTTGAAGACCCCCGCTGTACAGCCTCCTAGCCCCCACCGTTTTGGAGAAATGTGGCGTGTACAGCCGCCATTGCTTTTGTACACAAACCTATGGCGGCGGTACACGCCACATTTCTCCAAAGTGGTGGGGGCTAGGAGGCTAATAAGCGGGGGTCCTCAAGTACCAAAGGGTGGGATGAACATACTCTGAGATCAGCCTCCTACTCCCAACCGATCGTGAGAAACGGCCGCGTACAGCCCCCACATGTCAGTGTACACGGGTCAATATCTCCAAAGATTCTTGGTCTAGGAGGCTGATATGGCAGTATGTTCATGTCTCCATGGTGTACTGTTACTGTGCATAGGTTTCGAGCCAATCCGAGCAATTTTAATTTTAACATGTAAACCTATGGCGGTTGTACACCGACCTATGGCGGCTGTACACGCCTGTTTCTCCAAACTGGTGCATGATAGGAGCCTCCTAGCTCTCCGTTAAGTGTGGAAATAAAGGAATGTACAGCCGCCATATAAACCTATTGGCACTGTACGCCTTTCCCGTACGGCCTACAAACATCCCACAGATATGAATCAAAACTTAGATTGCTCTAGAGTGTCCAAGGATCAACATATTTCAGCGTCAGCCCCCAAGATTAAGCGGTTTTCTTAATTGATCAAAATGATCAATTCTTGCACAGAAGGGTGTTGTACTCTAAGAGCCTGACAGTGTCCTGGTTCAAATTTGGAGATATGTGAGGATTTTTTTTTTCTAGAGGGGTTAGCTGAAATTTCTCTGCACAGTCTCGATGGACACTCACTCATGACCCACTGACCCGATTTTGAGGCCTCTAGTGCTTTCGGAACCCCCTCTGTACAGAAAAACAATGTGCGTGTACAGGCGCCATAGGAATTCGGCGGCTGTACACATTCTCCCTAAGTCGCTTCCCGTAACCCGACCGAAGGTAGCAGAGACGAAAGCTCTGCACATTCTGCAATGGCAGGGCATGCTGAGTAACTGACCCGAGTACTGTGTCTGTACTGTGCATGTAAAGGTCCTCCAGGGGCTGTGACCTTTGTTTCAAAAGGTCATGTGTACAACGGCAACAGTTTCAATGGTGAGGACATTCCTATGGCGGTTGTACACATCATCTTTTTAATTTTTAAAGGTGTTGTCAAAGCAGTAGGAGGCTGATCTCAGAGTATGTTCATCCCACCCTTTGGTACTTGAGAACCCCCGCTTTATAGCATCCTAGCCCCCACTGCTTCGGAGAAATTGTGCGTGTACAGCCGCCATACATTCCTATGGCGGCTGTACACATCATCTCCAAATTGACAGGGGCTGGGAGGCTGATATGGTAGTATGTTTATGTCTCCATGGTGTACTGTTACTGTGCATAGGTTTCGAGCAAATCGGAGCAATTTTAATTTTTACATGTAAACCTATTGCTGTTGTACACGAAAGCTGTGGCGCCTGTACACGCCTGTGTACTGTAGCGTATTAAAAGAAATCGAGCGGTCCGATCGGTCCGAAACCCGTACGGCCCTTTGTCCTCGAGGTGCCGATCACGCACGCCGGATTTCGTGCCGAACGGACCGCCCTGAATACCCCGTTCTCCGATTGGCCCATATGGGACGCTCCGATTGGTCCGCCGTACAGAGGGCCCATAGGCCCCGAGGGCCTGATCACGCTCACCGAAGGGCGTGCCGATCGGAAAACTTTGAAAATGGAGCTCTCTGATTGGTCCGAAACTCCGCACGCCGTTAGGCCACGGTCGGGCCTCCACCCTGACCGGACGTCAGCCCGATCGGTGGGGGTCAAACTCAAAACCGGCCCGAGACACTTTTGGCCACCAGGGGGCTCATCGGCGCCCTCCGGAGGGCGCACGGTTCGGATTTGGCGAGGCCACGCCCAAAAACGGCGTCCCGAGAGGTCGCGCGGTCTGGGACGCCGTTTTTGAATGAAAAGTGCCTGGGCTGTACACTCGTCCAAGGAACCTGCCTGGGTTGTACACCATTTGGGCCATTGTACTGTAAATCCCACTTCTGGACATGATCGCTACTCAAATGGACAACAAGTGTCCCATTTGGGCCATTGTACTGTAAATCCCACTTCTGGACTGAATCGCTACTCAAATGGACAATACGTTTCCCATTTGGCCCAGTGAAGAGTAAACCTCCCTTCCGGAGAGTTTACTCTTCTAGTCTAAAGTTTCCAACTTGATTAATGATACGTGACTGCCATCAGGTGGACTTAACACGTCGGTACAACAAAATAACCCAATTGGACAAATGTTTCCCAAAGACCCCCATGCAGCGCATGCCAAAGTGACGACCCCAAATCATTTGGGGACACATTTGTCCACCGTCAATGCAAATAGATACCCAAATGGACGGAACGGGGGAAGGGAATCGGTCCACGGACCGATTTTTGTCAATTTGGGAAGCATTTGGGAAGCAGCAATACCGACCGCGCCACCGGAGGGCGCCGTGGACCGTCCACCCGGGAAGCATTTGTCACTTCGGGGGGCTGTCCGCGAGGGAAGCATCTGTCCACTTGGCTAGCATCGTCCGTCCACGAGGGAAGCATTGGTCCACTTGGCAAGCAATCGTCCACGAGGGAAGCATCGGTCCACTTGGCAAGCAATCGTCCAAGAGGGAAGCATCGGTCCACTTGGCAAGCAATCGTCCAAGAGGGAAGCATCGGTCCACTTGGCAAGCAATCGTCCACGAGGGAAGCATCGGTCCACTTGGCAAGCAATCGTCCACGAGGGAAGCATCGGTCCACTTGGCAAGCAATCGTCCACCCGGGAAGCATTTGTCACTTCGGGGGGCTGTCCGCGAGGGAAGCATCTGTCCACTTGGCAAGCATCGTCCGTCCACGAGGGAAGCATCGGTCCACTTGGCAAGCAATCGTCCACGAGGGAAGCATCGGTCCACTTTGCAAGCAATCGTCCACGAGGGAAGCATCGGTCCACTTGGCAAGCAATCGTCCACGAGGGAAGCATCGGTCCACTTGGCAAGCAATCGTCCACGAGGGAAGCATCGGTCCACTTGGCAAGCAATCGTCCACCCGGGAAGCATTTGTCACTTCGGGGGGCTGTCCGCGAGGGAAGCATCTGTCCACTTGGCAAGCATCGTCCGTCCACGAGGGAAGCATTGGTCCACTTGGCAAGCAATCGTCCACGAGGGAAGCATCGGTCCACTTGGCAAGCAATCGACTGGCCACGAGGGACACATTCGTCCACTTGGCAAGCATCGTCTGTCCACGAGGGAAGCATTGGTCCACTTGGCATGCAATCGACTGTCCACGAGGGAAGCATTGGTCCACTTGGCAAGCAATCAACTGTCCACGAGGGAAGCATTGGTCCACTTGGCATGCAATCGACTGTCCACGAGGGAAGCATTGGTCCACTTGGCAAGCAATCAACTGTCCACGAGGGAAGCATTGGTCCACTTGGCAAGCATTGTCTGTCCACGAGGGAAGCATTGGTCAACTTGGCAAGCATCGACTGTCCATGGGGGGGTGCTTATCCTACACCGGGGAAACCTTTTTCCATATGGTGTACAGCAATGCACATTAGTGAGAGGGGGTTTTAGCACACCCTTAGAACAGCTACAGTGGTATTGAGTTTAGTGTACCTTTGCAAAACCCAGAACCACACTGGACATCCCAAATTGGATACTTACTATCAATGTACTGAAACAAATCTGAGATATGTTTCATAACAAAAGCTGCTCTACAAGGCTCTCCTTGTCCCATTCTTGAGGGACATTCCTGAAAGGATATAGGAATGCAGAGGGTTTACAGAACCAGTGCTCTACATGCTGAAATCTGTGTTCCAAGTTGAGGGTTTGGTGCAGGTTTCAAGCCATTCTGACAATTTCTACATGAAATATGATCATTTGAAGGGTGTCCATTTGAGAAGCATTTCCCATTGAAAACATTTTCAATGCAAAAGTACCCCAAAATGACAGTTGTGTGGCACTGGCATGCTCGGTCCCAGCAGGTCCAAACCAAGCCTACTGTACTCCACTTGGGTCTGGCAACAACATACTAAAAGATCAGAGCTCACGCATGTTCAGAAAAAAAATGACTCCAATCTGACCAACTATGAAAGAGGGTGTTGCGGGCTATAAGCCTAACAGTGTCTTCGCCTAGATTTCTCAAATAAACAATCTTTTTTCCCCAAGGGACTTGGAGAGTTTTCACTTCACATGACTGTAGTAGGCCATGTCCCCGCTCTGTGTGTGAAATATGGGATCTCTGAGGCTTCAGAAAGTCCTGTAATGTAATATTTAATGTACACAAAACTGTTCCCTAATGGACACAGTGTCATTTTGGGAAACCTGGCGACCTTGCAAACTTTGAGGCTCATTGTCAGTGTCTTGCCATGCACCGATGGGCACAAAAATCATGTCACACATTGTCCTCGAAGCCAACTTAAAAGCAGAAAAGGAATCAAGTGTCTAGTTGTAGCAGAAAGGTCATGACCACCATGAAATGTTGTAAAGGTCAACTGTCCACGAGGGAAGCATCGGTCCACTTGGCAAGCAATCGTCCACCCGGGAAGCATTTGTCACTTCGGGGCCCCCAGGGGGCTGTCCGCGAGGGAAGCATCTGTCCACTTGGCAAGCATCGTCCGTCCACGAGGGAAGCATTGGTCCACTTGGCAAGCAATCGTCCACGAGGGAAGCATTGGTCCACTTGGCAAGCAATCGACTGGCCACGAGGGACACATTTGTCCACTTGGCAAGCATCGTCTGTCCACGAGGGAAGCATTGGTCCACTTGGCAAGCAATCAACTGTCCACGAGGGAAGCATTGGTCCACTTGGCAAGCAATCGACTGTCCACGAGGGAAGCATTGGTCCACTTGGCAAGCAATCGTCCACGAGGGAAGCATCGGTCCACTTGGCAAGCAATCGACTGTCCACGAGGGAAGCATTGGTCCACTTGGCAAGCAATCGACTGTCCACGAGGGAAGCATTGGTCCACTTGGCAAGCAATCAACTGTCCACGAGGGAAGCATTGGTCCACTTGGCAAGCATTGTCTGTCCACGAGGGAAGCATTGGTCAACTTGGCAAGCATCGACTGTCCATGGGGGGGTGCTTATCCTACACCGGGGAAACCTTTTTCCATATGGTGTACAGCAATGCACATTAGTGAGAGGGGGTTTTAGCACACACTTAGAACAGCTACAGTGGTATTGAGTTTAGTGTACCTTTGCAAAACCCAGAACCACACTGGACATCCAAAATTGGATACTTACTATCAATGTACTGAAACAAATCTGAGATATGTTTCATAACAAAAGCTGCTCTACAAGGCTCTCCTTGTCCCATTCTTGAGGGACATTCCTGAAAGGATATAGGAATGCAGAGGGTTTACAGAACCAGTGCTCTACATGCTAAATCTGTGTTCCGAGTTGAGGGTTTGGTGCAGGTTTCAAGCCATTCTGACAATTTCTACATGAAATATGATCATTTGAAGGGTGTCCATTTGAGAAGCATTTCCCATTGAAAACATTTTCAATGCAAAAGTACCCCAAAATGACAGTTGTGTGGCACTGGCATGCTGGGTCCCAGCAGGTCCAAACCAAGCCTACTGTACTCCACTTGGGTCTGGCAACAACATACTAAAAGATCAGAGCTCACGCATGTTCAGAAAAAAAATGACTCCAATCTGACCAACTACATTCCTTTATTTCCACACTTAACGGAGAGCTAGGAGGCTGATATTCCAGTATGTGAGTGTTTAAGCACACCCTGAGACCAGCTAAGCTGGTCCTGAGTTGATTGGACATCAGGAAGTACCCAAACCACACCTTGACCATATGGCAAATGGACGCCATCAATTTGGACACTTCTTATTAACTTAGAGTATTTTACCTTGGTGTGTGGGGGTTTTAGCATGCCCTGAGACTAGCTACAGTGGGCTTGAGTGTAGTGTACCTTTGCAAAGACCAGAACCGGAATGTCAATTTGGGAAACAGAAACGCTTCCTAAATAGACGTCAATTCAGGAAACATTAATGCTTCCTGAACTGACATCACCAAATTGGACACTTCCTTTCAAAGTACAGCCTTGCACTTTACTGTGTGAGTGTTTAAGCACACCCTGAGACCAGCTAAGCTGGTCCTGAGTTGATTGGACCTCAGGAAGTACCCAAACCACACCTTGACCATATGGCAAATGGACGCCATCAATTTGGACACTTCTTATTAACTTAGAGTATTTTACCTTGGTGTGTGGGGGTTTTAGCATGCCCTGAGACTAGCTACAGTGGGCTTGAGTGTAGTGTACCTTTGCAAAGACCAGAACCGCAATGTCAATTCGGGAAACAGAAACGCTTCCTAAATCGACGTCAATTCAGGAAACATTAATGCTTCCTTAACTGACATCACCAAATTGGACACTTCCTTTCACAGTACAGCCTTGCACTTTACTGTGTGAGTGTTTAAGCAAACCCTGAGACCAGCTAAGCTGGTCCTGAGTTAATCGGACATCAGGAAGTAACTTAACCTCACCTTGACCATATGGCAAATGGCAGCATCAATTTGGACACTTTTTTATTAACTTAGAGTATTGCACCTTGGTGTGTGGGGGTTCTAGCATACCCAGAGACTAGCTACAGTGGGCTTGAGTGTAGTGTACCTTTGCAAAAACCAGAACCGCAATGTCAATTCGGGAAACAGAAACGCTTCCTAAATTGACGTCATTTCAGGAAACATTAATGCTTCCTTAACTGACATCACCAAATTGGACACTTCCTTTCAAAGTACAGCCTTGCACTTTACTGTGTGAGTGTTTAAGCACACCCTGAGATCAGCTAAGCTGGTCCTGAGTTAATCGGACATCAGGAAGTAACTTAACCTCACCTTGACCATATGGCAAATGGCAGCATCAATTTGGACACTTTTTTATTAACTTAGAGTATTGCACCTTGGTGTGTGGGGGTTCTAGCATACCCTGAGACTAGCTACAGTGGGCTTGAGTGTAGTGTACCTTTGCAAAAACCAGGACCGCAATGTCAATTCGGGAAACAGAAACGCTTCGTAAAATGACGTCAATTCAGGAAACATTAATGCTTCCTAAACTGACCTCACCAAATTGGACACTTCCCCCCTTCCAAAATGAAAACCGCTTGATCTTGGGGGCTGACGCTGAAATATGTTGATCCTTGGACACTCTAGAGCAATCTAAGTTTTGATTCATATCTGTGAGATGTTTGTAGGCCGTACGGGAAAGGCGTACAGTGCCAATAGGTTTATATGGCGGCTGTACATTCCTTTATTTCCACACTTAACGGAGAGCTAGGAGGCTGATATTCCAGTATGTTAGTGTCAACACTTGTTACTTTAACATCACCGAGCGATAGCCTCCTATACCGCACCAGTTTGGAGAAACAGGCGTGTACAGCCGCCATAGGTCGGTGTACAACCGCCATAGGTTTACATGTTAAAATTAATGAAACGTCGTAGAGCTTCACGGATGGTTTCATTTGAAAGCTAGCCTAGGAATTAGTGGGGGGAAGTTGTGGTTCTGAGTAGCTACCAACTTCTACACTGGAGATATAGCCTATCTGGCAAACGGTTATAACTTTGGTTATAACCGTTTGCCAGAAAATGGGCAAAATTAACGGAACGTCGTAGAGCTTCACGGATGGTTTCATTTGAAAGCTAGCCTAGGAATTAGTGGGGGTAGGTGGTGGTTGGGAGAGGCTATGACCTTTCATTCTGGAGATATTGCCAACCTAACCCTAACCTAACCAAAAAGCACCGCATAGACAATGCATTGACATGTATCGAAATTGGAGAAAATTAAAGGAACGTCGTAGAACTTCACGGATGGTCTCATTTGAAAGCTAGCCTAGGAATTAGTGGGATGAGGTGGTGGTTGGGAGAGGCTATGACCTTGCACTCTGGAGATATTGCCAACCTAACCCTAACCTAACCAAAAAGCACCGCATAGACAATGCATTGACATGTATCGAAATTGGAGAAAATTAAAGGAACGTCGTAGAGCTTCACGGATGGTCTCATTTGAAAGCTAGCCTAGGAATTAGTGGGATGAGGTGGTGGTTGGGAGAGGCTATGACCTTGCACTCTGGAGATATTGCCAACCTAACCCTAACCTAACCAAAAAGCACCGCATAGACAATGCATTGACATGTATAGACAATGCATTGACATGTATCGAAAAATTTACGGAACGTCGTAGAGCTTCACGGATGGTCTCATTTGAAAGCTAGCCTAGGAATTAGTGGGATGAGGTGGTGGTTGGGAGAGGCTATGACCTTGCACTCTGGAGATATTGCCAACCTAACCCTAACCTAACCAAAAAGCACCGCATAGACAATGCATTGACATGTATAGACAATGCATTGACATGTATCGAGAAATTAACGGAACGTCGTAGAACTTCACGGATGGTCTCATTTGAAAGCTAGCCTAGGAATTAGTGGGATGAGGTGGTGGTTGGGAGAGGCTATGACCTTGCACTTTGGAGATATTGACCCGTACACTCACCATGCAAACCTATTGCGGCTGTACACCGACCTATGGCGGCTGTACACGCCACATTTCTCCAAAGTGGTGGGGGCTAGGAGGCTGTAAAGCGGGGGTCCTCAAGTACCAAAGGGTGGGATGAACATACTCTGAGATCAGCCTCCTAGCCCTAGTCACTTTGGAGATATTGACCTGAGACTGGCGTGTACAGCCGCCATAGGTCGGTGTACAGCCGCAATAGGTTTGCATGGTGAGTGTCCAGGCCAATATCTCCAAAGTGGCTGGGGGTAGGAGGCTCATAATGTAACCTCAGCATCCTCTTACCATAAGGGACAAGCCCTCCGAATACCGTAAGGATTGGAGAAAGTTGAATTTTACCCTCTTGGCTGCTGGAAGTCAATTTTGAGTTTTTGAGATTTTGGTCAAAAATTCAAATTGCTCGGATTGCCTCGAAACACAGCACACTTAAAGAGTACCATGGAGGTATGAACATACTGCCATATCAGCCTCCTAGCCCCTGTCACTTTGGAGATATTGACCCGTACACTCACCATGCAAACCTATTGCGGCTGTACACTGCCCTATGGCGGCTGTACACGCCTGTCTCAGGTCAATATCTCCAAAGTGGCTGGGGGTAGGAGGCTGATCTCAGAGTATGTTCATGCCACTCCTTGGTACTTGAAGACCCCCGCTGTACAGCCTCCTAGCCCCCACCGTTTTGGAGAAATGTGGCGTGTACAGCCGCCATTGCTTTTGTACACAAACCTATGGCGGCGGTACACGCCACATTTCTCCAAAGTGGTGGGGGCTAGGAGGCTAATAAGCGGGGGTCCTCAAGTACCAAAGGGTGGGATGAACATACTCTGAGATCAGCCTCCTACTCCCAACCGATCGTGAGAAACGGCCGCGTACAGCCCCCACATGTCAGTGTACACGGGTCAATATCTCCAAAGATTCTTGGTCTAGGAGGCTGATATGGCAGTATGTTCATGTCTCCATGGTGTACTGTTACTGTGCATAGGTTTCGAGCCAATCCGAGCAATTTTAATTTTAACATGTAAACCTATGGCGGTTGTACACCGACCTATGGCGGCTGTACACGCCTGTTTCTCCAAACTGGTGCATGATAGGAGCCTCCTAGCTCTCCGTTAAGTGTGGAAATAAAGGAATGTACAGCCGCCATATAAACCTATTGGCACTGTACGCCTTTCCCGTACGGCCTACAAACATCCCACAGATATGAATCAAAACTTAGATTGCTCTAGAGTGTCCAAGGATCAACATATTTCAGCGTCAGCCCCCAAGATTAAGCGGTTTTCTTAATTGATCAAAATGATCAATTCTTGCACAGAAGGGTGTTGTACTCTAAGAGCCTGACAGTGTCCTGGTTCAAATTTGGAGATATGTGAGGATTTTTTTTTTCTAGAGGGGTTAGCTGAAATTTCTCTGCACAGTCTCGATGGACACTCACTCATGACCCACTGACCCGATTTTGAGGCCTCTAGTGCTTTCGGAACCCCCTCTGTACAGAAAAACAATGTGCGTGTACAGGCGCCATAGGAATTCGGCGGCTGTACACATTCTCCCTAAGTCGCTTCCCGTAACCCGACCGAAGGTAGCAGAGACGAAAGCTCTGCACATTCTGCAATGGCAGGGCATGCTGAGTAACTGACCCGAGTACTGTGTCTGTACTGTGCATGTAAAGGTCCTCCAGGGGCTGTGACCTTTGTTTCAAAAGGTCATGTGTACAACGGCAACAGTTTCAATGGTGAGGACATTCCTATGGCGGTTGTACACATCATCTTTTTAATTTTTAAAGGTGTTGTCAAAGCAGTAGGAGGCTGATCTCAGAGTATGTTCATCCCACCCTTTGGTACTTGAGAACCCCCGCTTTATAGCATCCTAGCCCCCACTGCTTCGGAGAAATTGTGCGTGTACAGCCGCCATACATTCCTATGGCGGCTGTACACATCATCTCCAAATTGACAGGGGCTGGGAGGCTGATATGGTAGTATGTTTATGTCTCCATGGTGTACTGTTACTGTGCATAGGTTTCGAGCAAATCGGAGCAATTTTAATTTTTACATGTAAACCTATTGCTGTTGTACACGAAAGCTGTGGCGCCTGTACACGCCTGTGTACTGTAGCGTATTAAAAGAAATCGAGCGGTCCGATCGGTCCGAAACCCGTACGGCCCTTTGTCCTCGAGGTGCCGATCACGCACGCCGGATTTCGTGCCGAACGGACCGCCCTGAATACCCCGTTCTCCGATTGGCCCATATGGGACGCTCCGATTGGTCCGCCGTACAGAGGGCCCATAGGCCCCGAGGGCCTGATCACGCTCACCGAAGGGCGTGCCGATCGGAAAACTTTGAAAATGGAGCTCTCTGATTGGTCCGAAACTCCGCACGCCGTTAGGCCACGGTCGGGCCTCCACCCTGACCGGACGTCAGCCCGATCGGTGGGGGTCAAACTCAAAACCGGCCCGAGACACTTTTGGCCACCAGGGGGCTCATCGGCGCCCTCCGGAGGGCGCACGGTTCGGATTTGGCGAGGCCACGCCCAAAAACGGCGTCCCGAGAGGTCGCGCGGTCTGGGACGCCGTTTTTGAATGAAAAGTGCCTGGGCTGTACACTCGTCCAAGGAACCTGCCTGGGTTGTACACCATTTGGGCCATTGTACTGTAAATCCCACTTCTGGACATGATCGCTACTCAAATGGACAACAAGTGTCCCATTTGGGCCATTGTACTGTAAATCCCACTTCTGGACTGAATCGCTACTCAAATGGACAATACGTTTCCCATTTGGCCCAGTGAAGAGTAAACCTCCCTTCCGGAGAGTTTACTCTTCTAGTCTAAAGTTTCCAACTTGATTAATGATACGTGACTGCCATCAGGTGGACTTAACACGTCGGTACAACAAAATAACCCAATTGGACAAATGTTTCCCAAAGACCCCCATGCAGCGCATGCCAAAGTGACGACCCCAAATCATTTGGGGACACATTTGTCCACCGTCAATGCAAATAGATACCCAAATGGACGGAACGGGGGAAGGGAATCGGTCCACGGACCGATTTTTGTCAATTTGGGAAGCATTTGGGAAGCAGCAATACCGACCGCGCCACCGGAGGGCGCCGTGGACCGTCCACCCGGGAAGCATTTGTCACTTCGGGGGGCTGTCCGCGAGGGAAGCATCTGTCCACTTGGCAAGCATCGTCCGTCCACGAGGGAAGCATTGGTCAACTTGGCAAGCAATCGTCCACGAGGGAAGCATCGGTCCACTTGGCAAGCAATCGTCCACGAGGGAAGCATCGGTCCACTTGGCAAGCAATCGTCCACGAGGGAAGCATCGGTCCACTTGGCAAGCAATCGTCCACGAGGGAAGCATCGGTCCACTTGGCAAGCAATCGTCCACCCGGGAAGCATTTGTCACTTCGGGGGGCTGTCCGCGAGGGAAGCATCTGTCCACTTGGCAAGCATCGTCCGTCCACGAGGGAAGCATTGGTCCACTTGGCAAGCAATCGTCCACGAGGGAAGCATCGGTCCACTTGGCAAGCAATCGACTGGCCACGAGGGACACATTCGTCCACTTGGCAAGCATCGTCTGTCCACGAGGGAAGCATTGGTCCACTTGGCATGCAATCGACTGTCCACGAGGGAAGCATTGGTCCACTTGGCAAGCAATCAACTGTCCACGAGGGAAGCATTGGTCCACTTGGCATGCAATCGACTGTCCACGAGGGAAGCATTGGTCCACTTGGCAAGCAATCAACTGTCCACGAGGGAAGCATTGGTCCACTTGGCAAGCATTGTCTGTCCACGAGGGAAGCATTGGTCAACTTGGCAAGCATCGACTGTCCATGGGGGGGTGCTTATCCTACACCGGGGAAACCTTTTTCCATATGGTGTACAGCAATGCACATTAGTGAGAGGGGGTTTTAGCACACCCTTAGAACAGCTACAGTGGTATTGAGTTTAGTGTACCTTTGCAAAACCCAGAACCACACTGGACATCCCAAATTGGATACTTACTATCAATGTACTGAAACAAATCTGAGATATGTTTCATAACAAAAGCTGCTCTACAAGGCTCTCCTTGTCCCATTCTTGAGGGACATTCCTGAAAGGATATAGGAATGCAGAGGGTTTACAGAACCAGTGCTCTACATGCTGAAATCTGTGTTCCGAGTTGAGGGTTTGGTGCAGGTTTCAAGCCATTCTGACAATTTCTACATGAAATATGATCATTTGAAGGGTGTCCATTTGAGAAGCATTTCCCATTGAAAACATTTTCAATGCAAAAGTACCCCAAAATGACAGTTGTGTGGCACTGGCATGCTCGGTCCCAGCAGGTCCAAACCAAGCCTACTGTACTCCACTTGGGTCTGGCAACAACATACTAAAAGATCAGAGCTCACGCATGTTCAGAAAAAAAATGACTCCAATCTGACCAACTATGAAAGAGGGTGTTGCGGGCTATAAGCCTAACAGTGTCTTCGCCTAGATTTCTCAAATAAACAATCTTTTTTCCCCAAGGGACTTGGAGAGTTTTCACTTCACATGACTGTAGTAGGCCATGTCCCCGCTCTGTGTGTGAAATATGGGATCTCTGAGGCTTCAGAAAGTCCTGTAATGTAATATTTAATGTACACAAAACTGTTCCCTAATGGACACAGTGTCATTTTGGGAAACCTGGCGACCTTGCAAACTTTGAGGCTCATTGTCAGTGTCTTGCCATGCACCGATGGGCACAAAAATCATGTCACACATTGTCCTCGAAGCCAACTTAAAAGCAGAAAAGGAATCAAGTGTCTAGTTGTAGCAGAAAGGTCATGACCACCATGAAATGTTGTAAAGGTCAACTGTCCACGAGGGAAGCATCGGTCCACTTGGCAAGCAATCGTCCACCCGGGAAGCATTTGTCACTTCGGGGCCCCCAGGGGGCTGTCCGCGAGGGAAGCATCTGTCCACTTGGCAAGCATCGTCCGTCCACGAGGGAAGCATTGGTCCACTTGGCAAGCAATCGTCCACGAGGGAAGCATTGGTCCACTTGGCAAGCAATCGACTGGCCACGAGGGACACATTTGTCCACTTGGCAAGCATCGTCTGTCCACGAGGGAAGCATTGGTCCACTTGGCAAGCAATCAACTGTCCACGAGGGAAGCATTGGTCCACTTGGCAAGCAATCGACTGTCCACGAGGGAAGCATTGGTCCACTTGGCAAGCAATCGTCCACGAGGGAAGCATCGGTCCACTTGGCAAGCAATCGACTGTCCACGAGGGAAGCATTGGTCCACTTGGCAAGCAATCGACTGTCCACGAGGGAAGCATTGGTCCACTTGGCAAGCAATCAACTGTCCACGAGGGAAGCATTGGTCCACTTGGCAAGCATTGTCTGTCCACGAGGGAAGCATTGGTCAACTTGGCAAGCATCGACTGTCCATGGGGGGGTGCTTATCCTACACCGGGGAAACCTTTTTCCATATGGTGTACAGCAATGCACATTAGTGAGAGGGGGTTTTAGCACACCCTTAGAACAGCTACAGTGGTATTGAGTTTAGTGTACCTTTGCAAAACCCAGAACCACACTGGACATCCAAAATTGGATACTTACTATCAATGTACTGAAACAAATCTGAGATATGTTTCATAACAAAAGCTGCTCTACAAGGCTCTCCTTGTCCCATTCTTGAGGGACATTCCTGAAAGGATATAGGAATGCAGAGGGTTTACAGAACCAGTGCTCTACATGCTAAATCTGTGTTCCGAGTTGAGGGTTTGGTGCAGGTTTCAAGCCATTCTGACAATTTCTACATGAAATATGATCATTTGAAGGGTGTCCATTTGAGAAGCATTTCCCATTGAAAACATTTTCAATGCAAAAGTACCCCAAAATGACAGTTGTGTGGCACTGGCATGCTGGGTCCCAGCAGGTCCAAACCAAGCCTACTGTACTCCACTTGGGTCTGGCAACAACATACTAAAAGATCAGAGCTCACGCATGTTCAGAAAAAAAATGACTCCAATCTGACCAACTATGAAAGAGGGTGTTGCGGGCTATAAGCCTAACAGTGTCTTCGCCTAGATTTCTCAAATAAACAATCTTTTTTCCCCAAGGGACTTGGAGAGTTTTCACTTCACATGACTGTAGTAGGCCATGTCCCCGCTCTGTGTGTGAAATATGGGATCTCTGAGGCTTCAGAAAGTCCTGTAATGTAATATTTAATGTACACAAAACTGTTCCCTAATGGACACAGTGTCATTTTGGGAAACCTGGCGACCTTGCAAACTTTGAGGCTCATTGTCAGTGTCTTGCCATGCACCGATGGGCACAAAAATCATGTCACACATTGTCCTCGAAGCCAACTTAAAAGCAGAAAAGGAATCAAGTGTCTAGTTGTAGCAGAAAGGTCATGACCACCATGAAATGTTGTAAAGGTCAACTGTCCACGAGGGAAGCATCGGTCCACTTGGCAAGCAATCGTCCACCCGGGAAGCATTTGTCACTTCGGGGCCCCCAGGGGGCTGTCCGCGAGGGAAGCATCTGTCCACTTGGCAAGCATCGTCCGTCCACGAGGGAAGCATTGGTCCACTTGGCAAGCAATCGTCCACGAGGGAAGCATTGGTCCACTTGGCAAGCAATCGACTGGCCACGAGGGACACATTTGTCCACTTGGCAAGCATCGTCTGTCCACGAGGGAAGCATTGGTCCACTTGGCAAGCAATCAACTGTCCACGAGGGAAGCATTGGTCCACTTGGCAAGCAATCGACTGTCCACGAGGGAAGCATTGGTCCACTTGGCAAGCAATCGTCCACGAGGGAAGCATCGGTCCACTTGGCAAGCAATCGACTGTCCACGAGGGAAGCATTGGTCCACTTGGCAAGCAATCGACTGTCCACGAGGGAAGCATTGGTCCACTTGGCAAGCAATCAACTGTCCACGAGGGAAGCATTGGTCCACTTGGCAAGCATTGTCTGTCCACGAGGGAAGCATTGGTCAACTTGGCAAGCATCGACTGTCCATGGGGGGGTGCTTATCCTACACCGGGGAAACCTTTTTCCATATGGTGTACAGCAATGCACATTAGTGAGAGGGGGTTTTAGCACACACTTAGAACAGCTACAGTGGTATTGAGTTTAGTGTACCTTTGCAAAACCCAGAACCACACTGGACATCCAAAATTGGATACTTACTATCAATGTACTGAAACAAATCTGAGATATGTTTCATAACAAAAGCTGCTCTACAAGGCTCTCCTTGTCCCATTCTTGAGGGACATTCCTGAAAGGATATAGGAATGCAGAGGGTTTACAGAACCAGTGCTCTACATGCTAAATCTGTGTTCCGAGTTGAGGGTTTGGTGCAGGTTTCAAGCCATTCTGACAATTTCTACATGAAATATGATCATTTGAAGGGTGTCCATTTGAGAAGCATTTCCCATTGAAAACATTTTCAATGCAAAAGTACCCCAAAATGACAGTTGTGTGGCACTGGCATGCTGGGTCCCAGCAGGTCCAAACCAAGCCTACTGTACTCCACTTGGGTCTGGCAACAACATACTAAAAGATCAGAGCTCACGCATGTTCAGAAAAAAAATGACTCCAATCTGACCAACTATGAAAGAGGGTGTTGCGGGCTATAAGCCTAACAGTGTCTTCGCCTAGATTTCTCAAATAAACAATATTTTTTCCCCAAGGGACTTGGAGAGTTTTCACTTCACATGACTGTAGTAGGCCATGTCCCCACTCTGTGTGTGAAATATGGGATCTCTGAGGCTTCAGAAAGTCCTGTAATGTAATATTTAATGTACACAAAACTGTTCCCTAATGGACACAGTGTCATTTTGGGAAACATGGCGACCTTGCAAACTTTGAGGCTCATTTTCAGTGTCTTGCCATGCACCGATGGGCACAAAAATCATGTCACACATTGTCCTCGAAGCCAACTTTAAAGCAGAAAAGGAATCAAGTGTCTAGTTGTAGCAGAAAGGTCATGACCACCATGAAATGTTGTAAAGGTCAACCGCAATGTCAATTCGGGAAACAGAAACGCTTCCTAAATTGACGTCAATTCAGGAAACATTAATGCTTCCTTAACTGACATCACCAAATTGGACACTTCCTTTCAAAGTACAGCCTTGCACTTTACTGCGTGAGTGTTTAAGCACACCCTGAGACCAGCTAAGCTGGTCCTGAGTTAATCGGACATCAGGAAGTAACTTAACCTCACCCTGACCATATGGCAAATGGCAGCATCAATTTGGACACTTCTTATTAACTTAGAGTTTTGCACCTTGGTGTGTGGGGGTTCTAGCATACCCTGAGACTAGCTACAGTGGGCTTGAGTGTAGTGTACCTTTGCAAAAACCAGAACCGCAATGTCAATTCAGGAAACAGAAACGCTTCCTAAATTGACGTCAATTCAGGAAACATTAATGCTTCCTTAACTGACATCACCAAATTGGACACTTCCTTTCAAAGTACAGCCTTGCACTTTACTGCGTGAGTGTTTAAGCACACCCTGAGACCAGCTAAGCTGGTCCTGAGTTAATCGGACATCAGGAAGTAACTTAACCTCACCTTGACCATATGGCAAATGGCAGCATCAATTTGGACACTTTTTTATTAACTTAGAGTATTGCACCTTGGTGTGTGGGGGTTCTAGCATACCCAGAGACTAGCTACAGTGGGCTTGAGTGTAGTGTACCTTTGCAAAAACCAGAACCGCAATGTCAATTCGGGAAACAGAAACGCTTCCTAAATTGACGTCATTTCAGGAAACATTAATGCTTCCTTAACTGACATCACCAAATTGGACACTTCCTTTCAAAGTACAGCCTTGCACTTTACTGTGTGAGTGTTTAAGCACACCCTGAGACCAGCTAAGCTGGTCCTGAGTTGATTGGACATCAGGAAGTACCCAAACCACACCTTGACCATATGGCAAATGGACGCCATCAATTTGGACACTTCTTATTAACTTAGAGTATTTTACCTTGGTGTGTGGGGGTTTTAGCATGCCCTGAGACTAGCTACAGTGGGCTTGAGTGTAGTGTACCTTTGCAAAGACCAGAACCGGAATTTCAATTTGGGAAACAGAAACGCTTCCTAAATCGACGTCAATTCAGGAAACATTAATGCTTCCTTAACTGACATCACCAAATTGGACACTTCCTTTCACAGTACAGCCTTGCACTTTACTGTGTGAGTGTTTAAGCAAACCCTGAGACCAGCTAAGCTGGTCCTGAGTTAATCGGACATCAGGAAGTAACTTAACCTCACCTTGACCATATGGCAAATGGCAGCATCAATTTGGACACTTTTTTATAAACTTAGAGTATTGCACCTTGGTGTGTGGGGGTTCTAGCATACCCAGAGACTAGCTACAGTGGGCTTGAGTGTAGTGTACCTTTGCAAAAACCAGAACCGCAATGTCAATTCGGGAAACAGAAACGCTTCCTAAATTGACGTCATTTCAGGAAACATTAATGCTTCCTTAACTGACATCACCAAATTGGACACTTCCTTTCAAAGTACAGCCTTGCACTTTACTGTGTGAGTGTTTAAGCACACCCTGAGATCAGCTAAGCTGGTCCTGAGTTAATCGGACATCAGGAAGTAACTTAACCTCACCTTGACCATATGGCAAATGGCAGCATCAATTTGGACACTTTTTTATTAACTTAGAGTATTGCACCTTGGTGTGTGGGGGTTCTAGCATACCCTGAGACTAGCTACAGTGGGCTTGAGTGTAGTGTACCTTTGCAAAAACCAGGACCGCAATGTCAATTCGGGAAACAGAAACGCTTCCTAAATTGACGTCAATTCAGGAAACATTAATGCTTCCTAAACTGACCTCACCAAATTGGACACTTCCCCCCTTCCAAAATGAAAACCGCTTGATCTTGGGGGCTGACGCTGAAATATGTTGATCCTTGGACACTCTAGAGCAATCTAAGTTTTGATTCATATCTGTGAGATGTTTGTAGGCCGTACGGGAAAGGCGTACAGTGCCAATAGGTTTATATGGCGGCTGTACATTCCTTTATTTCCACACTTAACGGAGAGCTAGGAGGCTGATATTCCAGTATGTTAGTGTCAACACTTGTTACTTTAACATCACCGAGCGATAGCCTCCTATACCGCACCAGTTTGGAGAAACAGGCGTGTACAGCCGCCATAGGTCGGTGTACAACCGCCATAGGTTTACATGTTAAAATTAATGAAACGTCGTAGAGCTTCACGGATGGTTTCATTTGAAAGCTAGCCTAGGAATTAGTGGGGGGAAGTTGTGGTTCTGAGTAGCTACCAACTTCTACACTGGAGATATAGCCTATCTGGCAAACGGTTATAACTTTGGTTATAACCGTTTGCCAGAAAATGGGCAAAATTAACGGAACGTCGTAGAGCTTCACGGATGGTTTCATTTGAAAGCTAGCCTAGGAATTAGTGGGGGTAGGTGGTGGTTGGGAGAGGCTATGACCTTTCATTCTGGAGATATTGCCAACCTAACCCTAACCTAACCAAAAAGCACCGCATAGACAATGCATTGACATGTATCGAAATTGGAGAAAATTAAAGGAACGTCGTAGAACTTCACGGATGGTCTCATTTGAAAGCTAGCCTAGGAATTAGTGGGATGAGGTGGTGGTTGGGAGAGGCTATGACCTTGCACTCTGGAGATATTGCCAACCTAACCCTAACCTAACCAAAAAGCACCGCATAGACAATGCATTGACATGTATCGAAATTGGAGAAAATTAAAGGAACGTCGTAGAGCTTCACGGATGGTCTCATTTGAAAGCTAGCCTAGGAATTAGTGGGATGAGGTGGTGGTTGGGAGAGGCTATGACCTTGCACTCTGGAGATATTGCCAACCTAACCCTAACCTAACCAAAAAGCACCGCATAGACAATGCATTGACATGTATAGACAATGCATTGACATGTATCGAAAAATTTACGGAACGTCGTAGAGCTTCACGGATGGTCTCATTTGAAAGCTAGCCTAGGAATTAGTGGGATGAGGTGGTGGTTGGGAGAGGCTATGACCTTGCACTCTGGAGATATTGCCAACCTAACCCTAACCTAACCAAAAAGCACCGCATAGACAATGCATTGACATGTATAGACAATGCATTGACATGTATCGAGAAATTAACGGAACGTCGTAGAACTTCACGGATGGTCTCATTTGAAAGCTAGCCTAGGAATTAGTGGGATGAGGTGGTGGTTGGGAGAGGCTATGACCTTGCACTTTGGAGATATTGACCCGTACACTCACCATGCAAACCTATTGCGGCTGTACACCGACCTATGGCGGCTGTACACGCCACATTTCTCCAAAGTGGTGGGGGCTAGGAGGCTGTAAAGCGGGGGTCCTCAAGTACCAAAGGGTGGGATGAACATACTCTGAGATCAGCCTCCTAGCCCTAGTCACTTTGGAGATATTGACCTGAGACTGGCGTGTACAGCCGCCATAGGTCGGTGTACAGCCGCAATAGGTTTGCATGGTGAGTGTCCAGGCCAATATCTCCAAAGTGGCTGGGGGTAGGAGGCTCATAATGTAACCTCAGCATCCTCTTACCATAAGGGACAAGCCCTCCGAATACCGTAAGGATTGGAGAAAGTTGAATTTTACCCTCTTGGCTGCTGGAAGTCAATTTTGAGTTTTGAGATTTTGGTCAAAAATTCAAATTGCTCGGATTGCCTCGAAACACAGCACACTTAAAGAGTACCATGGAGGTATGAACATACTGCCATATCAGCCTCCTAGCCCCTGTCACTTTGGAGATATTGACCCGTACACTCACCATGCAAACCTATTGCGGCTGTACACTTCCCTATGGCGGCTGTACACGCCTGTCTCAGGTCAATATCTCCAAAGTGGCTGGGGGTAGGAGGCTGATCTCAGAGTATGTTCATGCCACTCCTTGGTACTTGAAGACCCCCGCTGTACAGCCTCCTAGCCCCCACCGTTTTGGAGAAATGTGGCGTGTACAGCCGCCATTGCTTTTGTACACAAACCTATGGCGGCGGTACACGCCACATTTCTCCAAAGTGGTGGGGGCTAGGAGGCTAATAAGCGGGGGTCCTCAAGTACCAAAGGGTGGGATGAACATACTCTGAGATCAGCCTCCTACTCCCAACCGATCGTGAGAAACGGCCGCGTACAGCCCCCACATGTCAGTGTACAAGGGTCAATATCTCCAAAGATTCTTGGTCTAGGAGGCTGATATGGCAGTATGTTCATGTCTCCATGGTGTACTGTTACTGTGCATAGGTTTCGAGCCAATCCGAGCAATTTTAATTTTAACATGTAAACCTATGGCGGTTGTACACCGACCTATGGCGGCTGTACACGCCTGTTTCTCCAAACTGGTGCATGATAGGAGCCTCCTAGCTCTCCGTTAAGTGTGGAAATAAAGGAATGTACAGCCGCCATATAAACCTATTGGCACTGTACGCCTTTCCCGTACGGCCTACAAACATCCCACAGATATGAATCAAAACTTAGATTGCTCTAGAGTGTCCAAGGATCAACATATTTCAGCGTCAGCCCCCAAGATTAAGCGGTTTTCTTAATTGATCAAAATGATCAATTCTTGCACAGAAGGGTGTTGTACTCTAAGAGCCTGACAGTGTCCTGGTTCAAATTTGGAGATATGTGAGGATTTTTTTTTTCTAGAGGGGTTAGCTGAAATTTCTCTGCACAGTCTCGATGGACACTCACTCATGACCCACTGACCCGATTTTGAGGCCTCTAGTGCTTTCGGAACCCCCTCTGTACAGAAAAACAATGTGCGTGTACAGGCGCCATAGGAATTCGGCGGCTGTACACATTCTCCCTAAGTCGCTTCCCGTAACCCGACCGAAGGTAGCAGAGACGAAAGCTCTGCACATTCTGCAATGGCAGGGCATGCTGAGTAACTGACCCGAGTACTGTGTCTGTACTGTGCATGTAAAGGTCCTCCAGGGGCTGTGACCTTTGTTTCAAAAGGTCATGTGTACAACGGCAACAGTTTCAATGGTGAGGACATTCCTATGGCGGTTGTACACATCATCTTTTTAATTTTTAAAGGTGTTGTCAAAGCAGTAGGAGGCTGATCTCAGAGTATGTTCATCCCACCCTTTGGTACTTGAGAACCCCCGCTTTATAGCATCCTAGCCCCCACTGCTTCGGAGAAATTGTGCGTGTACAGCCGCCATACATTCCTATGGCGGCTGTACACATCATCTCCAAATTGACAGGGGCTGGGAGGCTGATATGGCAGTATGTTTATGTCTCCATGGTGTACTGTTACTGTGCATAGGTTTCGAGCAAATCGGAGCAATTTTAATTTTTACATGTAAACCTATTGCTGTTGTACACGAAAGCTGTGGCGCCTGTACACGCCTGTGTACTGTAGCGTATTAAAAGAAATCGAGCGGTCCGATCGGTCCGAAACCCGTACGGCCCTTTGTCCTCGAGGTGCCGATCACGCACGCCGGATTTCGTGCCGAACGGACCGCTCTGAATACCCCGTTCTCCGATTGGCCCATATGGGACGCTCCGATTGGTCCGCCGTACAGAGGGCCCATAGGCCCCGAGGGCCTGATCACGCTCACCGAAGGGCGTGCCGATCGGAAAACTTTGAAAATGGAGCTCTCTGATTGGTCCGAAACTCCGCACGCCGTTAGGCCACGGTCGGGCCTCCACCCTGACCGGACGTCAGCCCGATCGGTGGGGGTCAAACTCAAAACCGGCCCGAGACACTTTTGGCCACCAGGGGGCTCATCGGCGCCCTCCGGAGGGCGCACGGTTCGGATTTGGCGAGGCCACGCCCAAAAACGGCGTCCCGAGAGGTCGCGCGGTCTGGGACGCCGTTTTTGAATGAAAAGTGCCTGGGCTGTACACTCGTCCAAGGAACCTGCCTGGGTTGTACACCATTTGGGCCATTGTACTGTAAATCCCACTTCTGGACATGATCGCTACTCAAATGGACAACAAGTGTCCCATTTGGGCCATTGTACTGTAAATCCCACTTCTGGACTGAATCGCTACTCAAATGGACAATACGTTTCCCATTTGGCCCAGTGAAGAGTAAACCTCCCTTCCGGAGAGTTTACTCTTCTAGTCTAAAGTTTCCAACTTGATTAATGATACGTGACTGCCATCAGGTGGACTTAACACGTCGGTACAACAAAATAACCCAATTGGACAAATGTTTCCCAAAGACCCCCATGCAGCGCATGCCAAAGTGACGACCCCAAATCATTTGGGGACACATTTGTCCACCGTCAATGCAAATAGATACCCAAATGGACGGAACGGGGGAAGGGAATCGGTCCACGGACCGATTTTTGTCAATTTGGGAAGCATTTGGGAAGCAGCAATACCGACCGCGCCACCGGAGGGCGCCGTGGACCGTCCACCCGGGAAGCATTTGTCACTTCGGGGGGCTGTCCGCGAGGGAAGCATCTGTCCACTTGGCAAGCATCGTCCGTCCACGAGGGAAGCATTGGTCCACTTGGCAAGCAATCGTCCACGAGGGAAGCATCGGTCCACTTGGCAAGCAATCGTCCAAGAGGGAAGCATCGGTCCACTTGGCAAGCAATCGTCCACGAGGGAAGCATCGGTCCACTTGGCAAGCAATCGTCCACGAGGGAAGCATCGGTCCACTTGGCAAGCAATCGTCCACCCGGGAAGCATTTGTCACTTCGGGGGGCTGTCCGCGAGGGAAGCATCTGTCCACTTGGCAAGCATCGTCCGTCCACGAGGGAAGCATTGGTCCACTTGGCAAGCAATCGTCCACGAGGGAAGCATCGGTCCACTTGGCAAGCAATCGACTGGCCACGAGGGACACATTCGTCCACTTGGCAAGCATCGTCTGTCCACGAGGGAAGCATTGGTCCACTTGGCATGCAATCGACTGTCCACGAGGGAAGCATTGGTCCACTTGGCAAGCAATCAACTGTCCACGAGGGAAGCATTGGTCCACTTGGCATGCAATCGACTGTCCACGAGGGAAGCATTGGTCCACTTGGCAAGCAATCAACTGTCCACGAGGGAAGCATTGGTCCACTTGGCAAGCATTGTCTGTCCACGAGGGAAGCATTGGTCAACTTGGCAAGCATCGACTGTCCATGGGGGGGTGCTTATCCTACACCGGGGAAACCTTTTTCCATATGGTGTTTGCAAAACCCAGAACCACACTGGACATCCCAAATTGGATACTTACTATCAATGTACTGAAACAAATCTGAGATATGTTTCATAACAAAAGCTGCTCTACAAGGCTCTCCTTGTCCCATTCTTGAGGGACATTCCTGAAAGGATATAGGAATGCAGAGGGTTTACAGAACCAGTGCTCTACATGCTAAATCTGTGTTCCGAGTTGAGGGTTTGGTGCAGGTTTCAAGCCATTCTGACAATTTCTACATGAAATATGATCATTTGAAGGGTGTCCATTTGAGAAGCATTTCCCATTGAAAACATTTTCAATGCAAAAGTACCCCAAAATGACAGTTGTGTGGCACTGGCATGCTGGGTCCCAGCAGGTCCAAACCAAGCCTACTGTACTCCACTTGGGTCTGGCAACAACATACTAAAAGATCAGAGCTCACGCATGTTCAGAAAAAAAATGACTCCAATCTGACCAACTATGAAAGAGGGTGTTGCGGGCTATAAGCCTAACAGTGTCTTCGCCTAGATTTCTCAAATAAACAATCTTTTTTCCCCAAGGGACTTGGAGAGTTTTCACTTCACATGACTGTAGTAGGCCATGTCCCCACTCTGTGTGTGAAATATGGGATCTCTGAGGCTTCAGAAAGTCCTGTAATGTAATATTTAATGTACACAAAACTGTTCCCTAATGGACACAGTGTCATTTTGGGAAACATGGCGACCTTGCAAACTTTGAGGCTCATTTTCAGTGTCTTGCCATGCACCGATGGGCACAAAAATCATGTCACACATTGTCCTCGAAGCCAACTTTAAAGCAGAAAAGGAATCAAGTGTCTAGTTGTAGCAGAAAGGTCATGACCACCATGAAATGTTGTAAAGGTCAACCGCAATGTCAATTCGGGAAACAGAAACGCTTCCTAAATTGACGTCAATTCAGGAAACATTAATGCTTCCTTAACTGACATCACCAAATTGGACACTTCCTTTCAAAGTACAGCCTTGCACTTTACTGCGTGAGTGTTTAAGCACACCCTGAGACCAGCTAAGCTGGTCCTGAGTTAATCGGACATCAGGAAGTAACTTAACCTCACCCTGACCATATGGCAAATGGCAGCATCAATTTGGACACTTCTTATTAACTTAGAGTTTTGCACCTTGGTGTGTGGGGGTTCTAGCATACCCTGAGACTAGCTACAGTGGGCTTGAGTGTAGTGTACCTTTGCAAAAACCAGAACCGCAATGTCAATTCAGGAAACAGAAACGCTTCCTAAATTGACGTCAATTCAGGAAACATTAATGCTTCCTTAACTGACATCACCAAATTGGACACTTCCTTTCAAAGTACAGCCTTGCACTTTACTGCGTGAGTGTTTAAGCACACCCTGAGACCAGCTAAGCTGGTCCTGAGTTAATCGGACATCAGGAAGTAACTTAACCTCACCTTGACCATATGGCAAATGGCAGCATCAATTTGGACACTTTTTTATTAACTTAGAGTATTGCACCTTGGTGTGTGGGGGTTCTAGCATACCCAGAGACTAGCTACAGTGGGCTTGAGTGTAGTGTACCTTTGCAAAAACCAGAACCGCAATGTCAATTCGGGAAACAGAAACGCTTCCTAAATTGACGTCATTTCAGGAAACATTAATGCTTCCTTAACTGACCACCAAATTGGACACTTCCTTTCAAAGTACAGCCTTGCACTTTACTGTGTGAGTGTTTAAGCACACCCTGAGACCAGCTAAGCTGGTCCTGAGTTGATTGGACATCAGGAAGTACCCAAACCACACCTTGACCATATGGCAAATGGACGCCATCAATTTGGACACTTCTTATTAACTTAGAGTATTTTACCTTGGTGTGTGGGGGTTTTAGCATGCCCTGAGACTAGCTACAGTGGGCTTGAGTGTAGTGTACCTTTGCAAAGACCAGAACCGGAATGTCAATTTGGGAAACAGAAACGCTTCCTAAATCGACGTCAATTCAGGAAACATTAATGCTTCCTTAACTGACATCACCAAGTTGGACACTTCCTTTCACAGTACAGCCTTGCACTTTACTGTGTGAGTGTTTAAGCAAACCCTGAGACCAGCTAAGCTGGTCCTGAGTTAATCGGACATCAGAAAGTAACTTAACCTCACCTTGACCATATGGCAAATGGCAGCATCAATTTGGACACTTTTTTATTAACTTAGAGTATTGCACCTTGGTGTGTGGGGGTTCTAGCATACCCAGAGACTAGCTACAGTGGGCTTGAGTGTAGTGTACCTTTGCAAAAACCAGAACCGCAATGTCAATTCGGGAAACAGAAACGCTTCCTAAATTGACGTCATTTCAGGAAACATTAATGCTTCCTTAACTGACATCACCAAATTGGACACTTCCTTTCAAAGTACAGCCTTGCACTTTACTGTGTGAGTGTTTAAGCACACCCTGAGATCAGCTAAGCTGGTCCTGAGTTAATCGGACATCAGGAAGTAACTTAACCTCACCTTGACCATATGGCAAATGGCAGCATCAATTTGGACACTTTTTTATTAACTTAGAGTATTGCACCTTGGTGTGTGGGGGTTCTAGCATACCCTGAGACTAGCTACAGTGGGCTTGAGTGTAGTGTACCTTTGCAAAAACCAGGACCGCAATGTCAATTCGGGAAACAGAAACGCTTCCTAAATTGATGTCAATTCAGGAAACATTAATGCTTCCTAAACTGACCTCACCAAATTGGACACTTCCCCCCTTCCAAAATGAAAACCGCTTGATCTTGGGGGCTGACGCTGAAATATGTTGATCCTTGGACACTCTAGAGCAATCTAAGTTTTGATTCATATCTGTGAGATGTTTGTAGGCCGTACGGGAAAGGCGTACAGTGCCAATGGGTTTATATGGCGGCTGTACATTCCTTTATTTCCACACTTAACGGAGAGCTAGGAGGCTGATATTCCAGTATGTTAGTGTCAACACTTGTTACTTTAACATCACCGAGCGATAGCCTCCTATACCGCACCAGTTTGGAGAAACAGGCGTGTACAGCCGCCATAGGTCGGTGTACAACCGCCATAGGTTTACATGTTAAAATTAATGAAACGTCGTAGAGCTTCACGGATGGTTTCATTTGAAAGCTAGCCTAGGAATTAGTGGGGGGAAGTTGTGGTTCTGAGTAGCTACCAACTTCTACACTGGAGATATAGCCTATCTGGCAAACGGTTATAACTTTGGTTATAACCGTTTGCCAGAAAATGGGCAAAATTAACGGAACGTCGTAGAGCTTCACGGATGGTTTCATTTGAAAGCTAGCCTAGGAATTAGTGGGGGTAGGTGGTGGTTGGGAGAGGCTGTGACCTTTCATTCTGGAGATATTGCCAACCTAACCCTAACCTAACCAAAAAGCACCGCATAGACAATGCATTGACATGTATCGAAATTGGAGAAAATTAAAGGAACGTCGTAGAACTTCACGGATGGTCTCATTTGAAAGCTAGCCTAGGAATTAGTGGGATGAGGTGGTGGTTGGGAGAGGCTATGACCTTGCACTCTGGAGATATTGCCAACCTAACCCTAACCTAACCAAAAAGCACCGCATAGACAATGCATTGACATGTATCGAAATTGGAGAAAATTAAAGGAACGTCGTAGAGCTTCACGGATGGTCTCATTTGAAAGCTAGCCTAGGAATTAGTGGGATGAGGTGGTGGTTGGGAGAGGCTATGACCTTGCACTCTGGAGATATTGCCAACCTAACCCTAACCTAACCAAAAAGCACCGCATAGACAATGCATTGACATGTATAGACAATGCATTGACATGTATCGAAAAATTTATGGAACGTCGTAGAGCTTCACGGATGGTCTCATTTGAAAGCTAGCCTAGGAATTAGTGGGATGAGGTGGTGGTTGGGAGAGGCTATGACCTTGCACTCTGGAGATATTGCCAACCTAACCCTAACCTAACCAAAAAGCACCGCATAGACAATGCATTGACATGTATAGACAATGCATTGACATGTATCGAGAAATTAACGGAACGTCGTAGAACTTCACGGATGGTCTCATTTGAAAGCTAGCCTAGGAATTAGTGGGATGAGGTGGTGGTTGGGAGAGGCTATGACCTTGCACTTTGGAGATATTGACCCGTACACTCACCATGCAAACCTATTGCGGCTGTACACCGACCTATGGCGGCTGTACACGCCACATTTCTCCAAAGTGGTGGGGGCTAGGAGGCTGTAAAGCGGGGGTCCTCAAGTACCAAAGGGTGGGATGAACATACTCTGAGATCAGCCTCCTAGCCCTAGTCACTTTGGAGATATTGACCTGAGACTGGCGTGTACAGCCGCCATAGGTCGGTGTACAGCCGCAATAGGTTTGCATGGTGAGTGTCCAGGCCAATATCTCCAAAGTGGCTGGGGATAGGAGGCTCATAATGTAACCTCAGCATCCTCTTACCATAAGGGACAAGCCCTCCGAATACCGTAAGGATTGGAGAAAGTTGAATTTTACCCTCTTGGCTGCTGGAAGTCAATTTTGAGTTTTTGAGATTTTGGTCAAAAATTCAAATTGCTCGGATTGCCTCGAAACACAGCACACTTAAAGAGTACCATGGAGGTATGAACATACTGCCATATCAGCCTCCTAGCCCCTGTCACTTTGGAGATATTGACCCGTACACTCACCATGCAAACCTATTGCGGCTGTACACTGCCCTATGGCGGCTGTACACGCCTGTCTCAGGTCAATATCTCCAAAGTGGCTGGGGGTAGGAGGCTGATCTCAGAGTATGTTCATGCCACTCCTTGGTACTTGAAGACCCCCGCTGTACAGCCTCCTAGCCCCCACCGTTTTGGAGAAATGTGGCGTGTACAGCCGCCATTGCTTTTGTACACAAACCTATGGCGGCGGTACACGCCACATTTCTCCAAAGTGGTGGGGGCTAGGAGGCTAATAAGCGGGGGTCCTCAAGTACCAAAGGGTGGGATGAACATACTCTGAGATCAGCCTCCTACTCCCAACCGATCGTGAGAAACGGCCGCGTACAGCCCCCACATGTCAGTGTACACGGGTCAATATCTCCAAAGATTCTTGGTCTAGGAGGCTGATATGGCAGTATGTTCATGTCTCCATGGTGTACTGTTACTGTGCATAGGTTTCGAGCCAATCCGAGCAATTTTAATTTTAACATGTAAACCTATGGCGGTTGTACACCGACCTATGGCGGCTGTACACGCCTGTTTCTCCAAACTGGTGCATGATAGGAGCCTCCTAGCTCTCCGTTAAGTGTGGAAATAAAGGAATGTACAGCCGCCATATAAACCTATTGGCACTGTACGCCTTTCCCGTACGGCCTACAAACATCCCACAGATATGAATCAAAACTTAGATTGCTCTAGAGTGTCCAAGGATCAACATATTTCAGCGTCAGCCCCCAAGATTAAGCGGTTTTCTTAATTGATCAAAATGATCAATTCTTGCACAGAAGGTTGTTGTACTCTAAGAGCCTGACAGTGTCCTGGTTCAAATTTGGAGATATGTGAGGATTTTTTTTTTCTAGAGGGGTTAGCTGAAATTTCTCTGCACAGTCTCGATGGACACTCACTCATGACCCACTGACCCGATTTTGAGGCCTCTAGTGCTTTCGGAACCCCCTCTGTACAGAAAAACAATGTGCGTGTACAGGCGCCATAGGAATTCGGCGGCTGTACACATTCTCCCTAAGTCGCTTCCCGTAACCCGACCGAAGGTAGCAGAGACGAAAGCTCTGCACATTCTGCAATGGCAGGGCATGCTGAGTAACTGACCCGAGTACTGTGTCTGTACTGTGCATGTAAAGGTCCTCCAGGGGCTATGACCTTTGTTTCAAAAGGTCATGTGTACAACGGCAACAGTTTCAATGGTGAGGACATTCCTATGGCGGTTGTACACATCATCTTTTTAATTTTTAAAGGTGTTGTCAAAGCAGTAGGAGGCTGATCTCAGAGTATGTTCATCCCACCCTTTGGTACTCTAGAACCCCCGCTTTATAGCATCCTAGCCCCCACTGCTTCGGAGAAATTGTGCGTGTACAGCCGCCATACATTCCTATGGCGGCTGTACACATCATCTCCAAATTGACAGGGGCTGGGAGGCTGATATGGCAGTATGTTTATGTCTCCATGGTGTACTGTTACTGTGCATAGGTTTCGAGCAAATCGGAGCAATTTTAATTTTTACATGTAAACCTATTGCTGTTGTACACGAAAGCTGTGGCGCCTGTACACGCCTGTGTACTGTAGCGTATTAAAAGAAATCGAGCGGTCCGATCGGTCCGAAACCCGTACGGCCCTTTGTCCTCGAGGTGCCGATCACGCACGCCGGATTTCGTGCCGAACGGACCGCTCTGAATACCCCGTTCTCCGATTGGCCCATATGGGACGCTCCGATTGGTCCGCCGTACAGAGGGCCCATAGGCCCCGAGGGCCTGATCACGCTCACCGAAGGGCGTGCCGATCGGAAAACTTTGAAAATGGAGCTCTCTGATTGGTCCGAAACTCCGCACGCCGTTAGGCCACGGTCGGGCCTCCACCCTGACCGGACGTCAGCCCGATCGGTGGGGGTCAAACTCAAAACCGGCCCGAGACACTTTTGGCCACCAGGGGGCTCATCGGCGCCCTCCGGAGGGCGCACGGTTCGGATTTGGCGAGGCCACGCCCAAAAACGGCGTCCCGAGAGGTCGCGCGGTCTGGGACGCCGTTTTTGAATGAAAAGTGCCTGGGCTGTACACTCGTCCAAGGAACCTGCCTGGGTTGTACACCATTTGGGCCATTGTACTGTAAATCCCACTTCTGGACATGATCGCTACTCAAATGGACAACAAGTGTCCCATTTGGGCCATTGTACTGTAAATCCCACTTCTGGACTGAATCGCTACTCAAATGGACAATACGTTTCCCATTTGGCCCAGTGAAGAGTAAACCTCCCTTCCGGAGAGTTTACTCTTCTAGTCTAAAGTTTCCAACTTGATTAATGATACGTGACTGCCATCAGGTGGACTTAACACGTCGGTACAACAAAATAACCCAATTGGACAAATGTTTCCCAAAGACCCCCATGCAGCGCATGCCAAAGTGACGACCCCAAATCATTTGGGGACACATTTGTCCACCGTCAATGCAAATAGATACCCAAATGGACGGAACGGGGGAAGGGAATCGGTCCACGGACCGATTTTTGTCAATTTGGGAAGCATTTGGGAAGCAGCAATACCGACCGCGCCACCGGAGGGCGCCGTGGACCGTCCACCCGGGAAGCATTTGTCACTTCGGGGGGCTGTCCGCGAGGGAAGCATCTGTCCACTTGGCAAGCATCGTCCGTCCACGAGGGAAGCATTGGTCCACTTGGCAAGCAATCGTCCACGAGGGAAGCATCGGTCCACTTGGCAAGCAATCGTCCAAGAGGGAAGCATCGGTCCACTTGGCAAGCAATCGTCCACGAGGGAAGCATCGGTCCACTTGGCAAGCTATCGTCCACGAGGGAAGCATCGGTCCACTTGGCAAGCAATCGTCCACCCGGGAAGCATTTGTCACTTCGGGGGGCTGTCCGCGAGGGAAGCATCTGTCCACTTGGCAAGCATCGTCCGTCCACGAGGGAAGCATTGGTCCACTTGGCAAGCAATCGTCCACGAGGGAAGCATCGGTCCACTTGGCAAGCAATCGACTGGCCACGAGGGACACATTCGTCCACTTGGCAAGCATCGTCTGTCCACGAGGGAAGCATTGGTCCACTTGGCATGCAATCGACTGTCCACGAGGGAAGCATTGGTCCACTTGGCAAGCAATCAACTGTCCACGAGGGAAGCATTGGTCCACTTGGCATGCAATCGACTGTCCACGAGGGAAGCATTGGTCCACTTGGCAAGCAATCAACTGTCCACGAGGGAAGCATTGGTCCACTTGGCAAGCATTGTCTGTCCACGAGGGAAGCATTGGTCAACTTGGCAAGCATCGACTGTCCATGGGGGGGTGCTTATCCTACAGCGGGGAAACCTTTTTCCATATGGTGTACAGCAATGCACATTAGTGAGAGGGGGTTTTAGCACACCCTTAGAACAGCTACAGTGGTATTGAGTTTAGTGTACCTTTGCAAAACCCAGAACCACACTGGACATCCCAAATTGGATACTTACTATCAATGTACTGAAACAAATCTGAGATATGTTTCATAACAAAAGCTGCTCTACAAGGCTCTCCTTGTCCCATTCTTGAGGGACATTCCTGAAAGGATATAGGAATGCAGAGGGTTTACAGAACCAGTGCTCTACATGCTGAAATCTGTGTTCCGAGTTGAGGGTTTGGTGCAGGTTTCAAGCCATTCTGACAATTTCTACATGAAATATGATCATTTGAAGGGTGTCCATTTGAGAAGCATTTCCCATTGAAAACATTTTCAATGCAAAAGTACCCCAAAATGACAGTTGTGTGGCACTGGCATGCTCGGTCCCAGCAGGTCCAAACCAAGCCTACTGTACTCCACTTGGGTCTGGCAACAACATACTAAAAGATCAGAGCTCACGCATGTTCAGAAAAAAAATGACTCCAATCTGACCAACTATGAAAGAGGGTGTTGCGGGCTATAAGCCTAACAGTGTCTTCGCCTAGATTTCTCAAATAAACAATCTTTTTTCCCCAAGGGACTTGGAGAGTTTTCACTTCACATGACTGTAGTAGGCCATGTCCCCGCTCTGTGTGTGAAATATGGGATCTCTGAGGCTTCAGAAAGTCCTGTAATGTAATATTTAATGTACACAAAACTGTTCCCTAATGGACACAGTGTCATTTTGGGAAACCTGGCGACCTTGCAAACTTTGAGGCTCATTGTCAGTGTCTTGCCATGCACCGATGGGCACAAAAATCATGTCACACATTGTCCTCGAAGCCAACTTAAAAGCAGAAAAGGAATCAAGTGTCTAGTTGTAGCAGAAAGGTCATGACCACCATGAAATGTTGTAAAGGTCAACTGTCCACGAGGGAAGCATCGGTCCACTTGGCAAGCAATCGTCCACCCGGGAAGCATTTGTCACTTCGGGGCCCCCAGGGGGCTGTCCGCGAGGGAAGCATCTGTCCACTTGGCAAGCATCGTCCGTCCACGAGGGAAGCATTGGTCCACTTGGCAAGCAATCGTCCACGAGGGAAGCATTGGTCCACTTGGCAAGCAATCGACTGGCCACGAGGGACACATTTGTCCACTTGGCAAGCATCGTCTTTCCACGAGGGAAGCATTGGTCCACTTGGCAAGCAATCAACTGTCCACGAGGGAAGCATTGGTCCACTTGGCAAGCAATCGACTGTCCACGAGGGAAGCATTGGTCCACTTGGCAAGCAATCGTCCACGAGGGAAGCATCGGTCCACTTGGCAAGCAATCGACTGGCCACGAGGGAAGCATTGGTCCACTTGGCAAGCAATCGACTGTCCACGAGGGAAGCATTGGTCCACTTGGCAAGCAATCAACTGTCCACGAGGGAAGCATTGGTCCACTTGGCAAGCATTGTCTGTCCACGAGGGAAGCATTGGTCAACTTGGCAAGCATCGACTGTCCATGGGGGGGTGCTTATCCTACACCGGGGAAACCTTTTTCCATATGGTGTACAGCAATGCACATTAGTGAGAGGGGGTTTTAGCACACACTTAGAACAGCTACAGTGGTATTGAGTTTAGTGTACCTTTGCAAAACCCAGAACCACACTGGACATCCCAAATTGGATACTTACTATCAATGTACTGAAACAAATCTGAGATATGTTTCATAACAAAAGCTGCTCTACAAGGCTCTCCTTGTCCCATTCTTGAGGGACATTCCTGAAAGGATATAGGAATGCAGAGGGTTTACAGAACCAGTGCTCTACATGCTAAATCTGTGTTCCGAGTTGAGGGTTTGGTGCAGGTTTCAAGCCATTCTGACAATTTCTACATGAAATATGATCATTTGAAGGGTGTCCATTTGAGAAGCATTTCCCATTGAAAACATTTTCAATGCAAAAGTACCCCAAAATGACAGTTGTGTGGCACTGGCATGCTGGGTCCCAGCAGGTCCAAACCAAGCCTACTGTACTCCACTTGGGTCTGGCAACAACATACTAAAAGATCAGAGCTCACGCATGTTCAGAAAAAAAATGACTCCAATCTGACCAACTATGAAAGAGGGTGTTGCGGGCTATAAGCCTAACAGTGTCTTCGCCTAGATTTCTCAAATAAACAATCTTTTTTCCCCAAGGGACTTGGAGAGTTTTCACTTCACATGACTGTAGTAGGCCATGTCCCCACTCTGTGTGTGAAATATGGGATCTCTGAGGCTTCAGAAAGTCCTGTAATGTAATATTTAATGTACACAAAACTGTTCCCTAATGGACACAGTGTCATTTTGGGAAACATGGCGACCTTGCAAACTTTGAGGCTCATTTTCAGTGTCTTGCCATGCACCGATGGGCACAAAAATCATGTCACACATTGTCCTCGAAGCCAACTTTATAGCAGAAAAGGAATCAAGTGTCTAGTTGTAGCAGAAAGGTCATGACCACCATGAAATGTTGTAAAGGTCAACCGCAATGTCAATTCGGGAAACAGAAACGCTTTCTTAATTGACGTCAATTCAGGAAACATTAATGCTTCCTTAACTGACATCACCAAATTGGACACTTCCTTTCAAAGTACAGCCTTGCACTTTACTGCGTGAGTGTTTAAGCACACCCTGAGACCAGCTAAGCTGGTCCTGAGTTAATCGGACATCAGGAAGTAACTTAACCTCACCCTGACCATATGGCAAATGGCAGCATCAATTTGGACACTTCTTATTAACTTAGAGTTTTGCACCTTGGTGTGTGGGGGTTCTAGCATACCCTGAGACTAGCTACAGTGGGCTTGAGTGTAGTGTACCTTTGCAAAAACCAGAACCGCAATGTCAATTCAGGAAACAGAAACGCTTCCTAAATTGACGTCAATTCAGGAAACATTAATGCTTCCTTAACTGACATCACTAAATTGGACACTTCCTTTCAAAGTACAGCCTTGCACTTTACTGTGTGAGTGTTTAAGCACACCCTGAGACCAGCTAAGCTGGTCCTGAGTTGATTGGACATCAGGAAGTACCCAAACCACACCTTGACCATATGGCAAATGGACGCCATCAATTTGGACACTTCTTATTAACTTAGAGTATTTTACCTTGGTGTGTGGGGGTTTTAGCATGCCCTGAGACTAGCTACAGTGGGCTTGAGTGTAGTGTACCTTTGCAAAGACCAGAACCGGAATGTCAATTTGGGAAACAGAAACGCTTCCTAAATAGACGTCAATTCAGGAAACATTAATGCTTCCTGAACTGACATCTCCAAATTGGACACTTCCTTTCAAAGTACAGCCTTGCACTTTACTGTGTGAGTGTTTAAGCACACCCTGAGACCAGCTAAGCTGGTCCTGAGTTGATTGGACCTCAGGAAGTACCCAAACCACACCTTGACCATATGGCAAATGGACGCCATCAATTTGGACACTTCTTATTAACTTAGAGTATTTTACCTTGGTGTGTGGGGGTTTTAGCATGCCCTGAGACTAGCTACAGTGGGCTTGAGTGTAGTGTACCTTTGCAAAGACCAGAACCGCAATGTCAATTCGGGAAACAGAAACGCTTCCTAAATCGACGTCAATTCAGGAAACATTAATGCTTCCTTAACTGACATCACCAAATTGGACACTTCCTTTCACAGTACAGCCTTGCACTTTACTGTGTGAGTGTTTAAGCAAACCCTGAGACCAGCTAAGCTGGTCCTGAGTTAATCGGACATCAGGAAGTAACTTAACCTCACCTTGACCATATGGCAAATGGCAGCATCAATTTGGACACTTTTTTATTAACTTAGAGTATTGCACCTTGGTGTGTGGGGGTTCTAGCATACCCAGAGACTAGCTACAGTGGGCTTGAGTGTAGTGTACCTTTGCAAAAACCAGAACCGCAATGTCAATTCGGGAAACAGAAACGCTTCCTAAATTGACGTCATTTCAGGAAACATTAATGCTTCCTTAACTGACATCACCAAATTGGACACTTCCTTTCAAAGTACAGCCTTGCACTTTACTGTGTGAGTGTTTAAGCACACCCTGAGATCAGCTAAGCTGGTCCTGAGTTAATCGGACATCAGGAAGTAACTTAACCTCACCTTGACCATATGGCAAATGGCAGCATCAATTTGGACACTTTTTTATTAACTTAGAGTATTGCACCTTGGTGTGTGGGGGTTCTAGCATACCCTGAGACTAGCTACAGTGGGCTTGAGTGTAGTGTACCTTTGCAAAAACCAGGACCGCAATGTCAATTCGGGAAACAGAAACGCTTCCTAAATTGACGTCAATTCAGGAAACATTAATGCTTCCTAAACTGACCTCACCAAATTGGACACTTCCCCCCTTCCAAAATGAAAACCGCTTGATCTTGGGGGCTGACGCTGAAATATGTTGATCCTTGGACACTCTAGAGCAATCTAAGTTTTGATTCATATCTGTGAGATGTTTGTAGGCCGTACGGGAAAGGCGTACAGTGCCAATAGGTTTATATGGCGGCTGTACATTCCTTTATTTCCACACTTAACGGAGAGCTAGGAGGCTGATATTCCAGTATGTTAGTGTCAACACTTGTTACTTTAACATCACCGAGCGATAGCCTCCTATACCGCACCAGTTTGGAGAAACAGGCGTGTACAGCCGCCATAGGTCGGTGTACAACCGCCATAGGTTTACATGTTAAAATTAATGAAACGTCGTAGAGCTTCACGGATGGTTTCATTTGAAAGCTAGCCTAGGAATAAGTGGGGGGAAGTTGTGGTTCTGAGTAGCTACCAACTTCTACACTGGAGATATAGCCTATCTGGCAAACGGTTATAACTTTGGTTATAACCGTTTGCCAGAAAATGGGCAAAATTAACGGAACGTCGTAGAGCTTCACGGATGGTTTCATTTGAAAGCTAGCCTAGGAATTAGTGGGGGTAGGTGGTGGTTGGGAGAGGCTATGACCTTTCATTCTGGAGATATTGCCAACCTAACCCTAACCTAACCAAAAAGCACCGCATAGACAATGCATTGACATGTATCGAAATTGGAGAAAATTAAAGGAACGTCGTAGAACTTCACGGATGGTCTCATTTGAAAGCTAGCCTAGGAATTAGTGGGATGAGGTGGTGGTTGGGAGAGGCTATGACCTTGCACTCTGGAGATATTGCCAACCTAACCCTAACCTAACCAAAAAGCACCGCATAGACAATGCATTGACATGTATCGAAATTGGAGAAAATTAAAGGAACGTCGTAGAGCTTCACGGATGGTCTCATTTGAAAGCTAGCCTAGGAATTAGTGGGATGAGGTGGTGGTTGGGAGAGGCTATGACCTTGCACTCTGGAGATATTGCCAACCTAACCCTAACCTAACCAAAAAGCACCGCATAGACAATGCATTGACATGTATAGACAATGCATTGACATGTATCGAAAAATTTACGGAACGTCGTAGAGCTTCACGGATGGTCTCATTTGAAAGCTAGCCTAGGAATAAGTGGGATGAGGTGGTGGTTGGGAGAGGCTATGACCTTGCACTCTGGAGATATTGCCAACCTAACCCTAACCTAACCAAAAAGCACCGCATAGACAATGCATTGACATGTATAGACAATGCATTGACATGTATCGAGAAATTAACGGAACGTCGTAGAACTTCACGGATGGTCTCATTTGAAAGCTAGCCTAGGAATTAGTGGGATGAGGTGGTGGTTGGGAGAGGCTATGACCTTGCACTTTGGAGATATTGACCCGTACACTCACCATGCAAACCTATTGCGGCTGTACACCGACCTATGGCGGCTGTACACGCCACATTTCTCCAAAGTGGTGGGGGCTAGGAGGCTGTAAAGCGGGGGTCCTCAAGTACCAAAGGGTGGGATGAACATACTCTGAGATCAGCCTCCTAGCCCTAGCCACTTTGGAGATATTGACCTGAGACTGGCGTGTACAGCCGCCATAGGTCGGTGTACAGCCGCAATAGGTTTGCATGGTGAGTGTCCAGGCCAATATCTCCAAAGTGGCTGGGGGTAGGAGGCTCATAATGTAACCTCAGCATCCTCTTACCATAAGGGACAAGCCCTCCGAATACCGTAAGGATTGGAGAAAGTTGAATTTTACCCTCTTGGCTGCTGGAAGTCAATTTTGAGTTTTTGAGATTTTGGTCAAAAATTCAAATTGCTCGGATTGCCTCGAAACACAGCACACTTAAAGAGTACCATGGAGGTATGAACATACTGCCATATCAGCCTCCTAGCCCCTGTCACTTTGGAGATATTGACCCGTACACTCACCATGCAAACCTATTGCGGCTGTACACTGCCCTATGGCGGCTGTACACGCCTGTCTCAGGTCAATATCTCCAAAGTGGCTGGGGGTAGGAGGCTGATCTCAGAGTATGTTCATGCCACTCCTTGGTACTTGAAGACCCCCGCTGTACAGCCTCCTAGCCCCCACCGTTTTGGAGAAATGTGGCGTGTACAGCCACCATTGCTTTTGTACACAAACCTATGGCGGCGGTACACGCCACATTTCTCCAAAGTGGTGGGGGCTAGGAGGCTAATAAGCGGGGGTCCTCAAGTACCAAAGGGTGGGATGAACATACTCTGAGATCAGCCTCCTACTCCCAACCGATCGTGAGAAACGGCCGCGTACAGCCCCCACATGTCAGTGTACACGGGTCAATATCTCCAAAGATTCTTGGTCTAGGAGGCTGATATGGCAGTATGTTCATGTCTCCATGGTGTACTGTTACTGTGCATAGGTTTCGAGCCAATCCGAGCAATTTTAATTTTAACATGTAAACCTATGGCGGTTGTACACCGACCTATGGCGGCTGTACACGCCTGTTTCTCCAAACTGGTGCATGATAGGAGCCTCCTAGCTCTCCGTTAAGTGTGGAAATAAAGGAATGTACAGCCGCCATATAAACCTATTGGCACTGTACGCCTTTCCCGTACGGCCTACAAACATCCCACAGATATGAATCAAAACTTAGATTGCTCTAGAGTGTCCAAGGATCAACATATTTCAGCGTCAGCCCCCAAGATTAAGCGGTTTTCTTAATTGATCAAAATGATCAATTCTTGCACAGAAGGGTGTTGTACTCTAAGAGCCTGACAGTGTCCTGGTTCAAATTTGGAGATATGTGAGGATTTTTTTTTTCTAGAGGGGTTAGCTGAAATTTCTCTGCACAGTCTCGATGGACACTCACTCATGACCCACTGACCCGATTTTGAGGCCTCTAGTGCTTTCGGAACCCCCTCTGTACAGAAAAACAATGTGCGTGTACAGGCGCCATAGGAATTCGGCGGCTGTACACATTCTCCCTAAGTCGCTTCCCGTAACCCGACCGAAGGTAGCAGAGACGAAAGCTCTGCACATTCTGCAATGGCAGGGCATGCTGAGTAACTGACCCGAGTACTGTGTCTGTACTGTGCATGTAAAGGTCCTCCAGGGGCTGTGACCTTTGTTTCAAAAGGTCATGTGTACAACGGCAACAGTTTCAATGGTGAGGACATTCCTATGGCGGTTGTACACATCATCTTTTTAATTTTTAAAGGTGTTGTCAAAGCAGTAGGAGGCTGATCTCAGAGTATGTTCATCCCACCCTTTGGTACTTGAGAACCCCCGCTTTATAGCATCCTAGCCCCCACTGCTTCGGAGAAATTGTGCGTGTACAGCCGCCATACATTCCTATGGCGGCTGTACACATCATCTCCAAATTGACAGGGGCTGGGAGGCTGATATGGCAGTATGTTTATGTCTCCATGGTGTACTGTTACTGTGCATAGGTTTCGAGCAAATCGGAGCAATTTTAATTTTTACATGTAAACCTATTGCTGTTGTACACGAAAGCTGTGGCGCCTGTACACGCCTGTGTACTGTAGCGTATTAAAAGAAATCGAGCGGTCCGATCGGTCCGAAACCCGTACGGCCCTTTGTCCTCGAGGTGCCGATCACGCACGCCGGATTTCGTGCCGAACGGACCGCTCTGAATACCCCGTTCTCCGATTGGCCCATATGGGACGCTCCGATTGGTCCGCCGTACAGAGGGCCCATAGGCCCCGAGGGCCTGATCACGCTCACCGAAGGGCGTGCCGATCGGAAAACTTTGAAAATGGAGCTCTCTGATTGGTCCGAAACTCCGCACGCCGTTAGGCCACGGTCGGGCCTCCACCCTGACCGGACGTCAGCCCGATCGGTGGGGGTCAAACTCAAAACCGGCCCGAGACACTTTTGGCCACCAGGGCGCTCATCGGCGCCCTCCGGAGGGCGCACGGTTCGGATTTGGCGAGGCCACGCCCAAAAACGGCGTCCCGAGAGGTCGCGCGGTCTGGGACGCCGTTTTTGAATGAAAAGTGCCTGGGCTGTACACTCGTCCAAGGAACCTGCCTGGGTTGTACACCATTTGGGCCATTGTACTGTAAATCCCACTTCTGGACATGATCGCTACTCAAATGGACAACAAGTGTCCCATTTGGGCCATTGTACTGTAAATCCCACTTCTGGACTGAATCGCTACTCAAATGGACAATACGTTTCCCATTTGGCCCAGTGAAGAGTAAACCTCCCTTCCGGAGAGTTTACTCTTCTAGTCTAAAGTTTCCAACTTGATTAATGATACGTGACTGCCATCAGGTGGACTTAACACGTCGGTACAACAAAATAACCCAATTGGACAAATGTTTCCCAAAGACCCCCATGCAGCGCATGCCAAAGTGACGACCCCAAATCATTTGGGGACACATTTGTCCACCGTCAATGCAAATAGATACCCAAATGGACGGAACGGGGGAAGGGAATCGGTCCACGGACCGATTTTTGTCAATTTGGGAAGCATTTGGGAAGCAGCAATACCGACCGCGCCACCGGAGGGCGCCGTGGACCGTCCACCCGGGAAGCATTTGTCACTTCGGGGGGCTGTCCGCGAGGGAAGCATCTGTCCACTTGGCAAGCATCGTCCGTCCACGAGGGAAGCATTGGTCCACTTGGCAAGCAATCGTCCACGAGGGAAGCATCGGTCCACTTGGCAAGCAATCGTCCACGAGGGAAGCATCGGTCCACTTGGCAAGCAATCGTCCACGAGGGAAGCATCGGTCCACTTGGCAAGCAATCGTCCACGAGGGAAGCATCGGTCCACTTGGCAAGCAATCGTCCACCCGGGAAGCATTTGTCACTTCGGGGGGCTGTCCGCGAGGGAAGCATCTGTCCACTTGGCAAGCATCGTCCGTCCACGAGGGAAGCATTGGTCCACTTGGCAAGCAATCGTCCACGAGGGAAGCATCGGTCCACTTGGCAAGCAATCGACTGGCCACGAGGGACACATTCGTCCACTTGGCAAGCATCGTCTGTCCACGAGGGAAGCATTGGTCCACTTGGCATGCAATCGACTGTCCACGAGGGAAGCATTGGTCCACTTGGCAAGCAATCAACTGTCCACGAGGGAAGCATTGGTCCACTTGGCATGCAATCGACTGTCCACGAGGGAAGCATTGGTCCACTTGGCAAGCAATCAACTGTCCACGAGGGAAGCATTGGTCCACTTGGCAAGCATTGTCTGTCCACGAGGGAAGCATTGGTCAACTTGGCAAGCATCGACTGTCCATGGGGGGGTGCTTATCCTACACCGGGGAAACCTTTTTCCATATGGTGTACAGCAATGCACATTAGTGAGAGGGGGTTTTAGCACACCCTTAGAACAGCTACAGTGGTATTGAGTTTAGTGTACCTTTGCAAAACCCAGAACCACACTGGACATCCCAAATTGGATACTTACTATCAATGTACTGAAACAAATCTGAGATATGTTTCATAACAAAAGCTGCTCTACAAGGCTCTCCTTGTCCCATTCTTGAGGGACATTCCTGAAAGGATATAGGAATGCAGAGGGTTTACAGAACCAGTGCTCTACATGCTGAAATCTGTGTTCCGAGTTGAGGGTTTGGTGCAGGTTTCAAGCCATTCTGACAATTTCTACATGAAATATGATCATTTGAAGGGTGTCCATTTGAGAAGCATTTCCCATTGAAAACATTTTCAATGCAAAAGTACCCCAAAATGACAGTTGTGTGGCACTGGCATGCTCGGTCCCAGCAGGTCCAAACCAAGCCTACTGTACTCCACTTGGGTCTGGCAACAACATACTAAAAGATCAGAGCTCACGCATGTTCAGAAAAAAAATGACTCCAATCTGACCAACTATGAAAGAGGGTGTTGCGGGCTATAAGCCTAACAGTGTCTTCGCCTAGATTTCTCAAATAAACAATCTTTTTTCCCCAAGGGACTTGGAGAGTTTTCACTTCACATGACTGTAGTAGGCCATGTCCCCGCTCTGTGTGTGAAATATGGGATCTCTGAGGCTTCAGAAAGTCCTGTAATGTAATATTTAATGTACACAAAACTGTTCCCTAATGGACACAGTGTCATTTTGGGAAACCTGGCGACCTTGCAAACTTTGAGGCTCATTGTCAGTGTCTTGCCATGCACCGATGGGCACAAAAATCATGTCACACATTGTCCTCGAAGCCAACTTTAAAGCAGAAAAGGAATCAAGTGTCTAGTTGTAGCAGAAAGGTCATGACCACCATGAAATGTTGTAAAGGTCAACTGTCCACGAGGGAAGCATCGGTCCACTTGGCAAGCAATCGTCCACCCGGGAAGCATTTGTCACTTCGGGGCCCCCAGGGGGCTGTCCGCGAGGGAAGCATCTGTCCACTTGGCAAGCATCGTCCGTCCACGAGGGAAGCATTGGTCCACTTGGCAAGCAATCGTCCACGAGGGAAGCATTGGTCCACTTGGCAAGCAATCGACTGGCCACGAGGGACACATTTGTCCACTTGGCAAGCATCGTCTGTCCACGAGGGAAGCATTGGTCCACTTGGCAAGCAATCGTCTGTCCACGAGGGAAGCATTGGTCCACTTGGCAAGCAATCAACTGTCCACGAGGGAAGCATTGGTCCACTTGGCAAGCAATCGACTGTCCACGAGGGAAGCATTGGTCCACTTGGCAAGCAATCGTCCACGAGGGAAGCATCGGTCCACTTGGCAAGCAATCGACTGGCCACGAGGGAAGCATTGGTCCACTTGGCAAGCAATCGACTGTCCACGAGGGAAGCATTGGTCCACTTGGCAAGCAATCAACTGTCCACGAGGGAAGCATTGGTCCACTTGGCAAGCATTGTCTGTCCACGAGGGAAGCATTGGTCAACTTGGCAAGCATCGACTGTCCATGGGGGGGTGCTTATCCTACACCGGGGAAACCTTTTTCCATATGGTGTACAGCAATGCACATTAGTGAGAGGGGGTTTTAGCACACACTTAGAACAGCTACAGTGGTATTGAGTTTAGTGTACCTTTGCAAAACCCAGAACCACACTGGACATCCCAAATTGGATACTTACTATCAATGTACTGAAACAAATCTGAGATATGTTTCATAACAAAAGCTGCTCTACAAGGCTCTCCTTGTCCCATTCTTGAGGGACATTCCTGAAAGGATATAGGAATGCAGAGGGTTTACAGAACCAGTGCTCTACATGCTAAATCTGTGTTCCGAGTTGAGGGTTTGGTGCAGGTTTCAAGCCATTCTGACAATTTCTACATGAAATATGATCATTTGAAGGGTGTCCATTTGAGAAGCATTTCCCATTGAAAACATTTTCAATGCAAAAGTACCCCAAAATGACAGTTGTGTGGCACTGGCATGCTGGGGTCCCAGCAGGTCCAAACCAAGCCTACTGTACTCCACTTGGGTCTGGCAACAACATACTAAAAGATCAGAGCTCACGCATGTTCAGAAAAAAAATGACTCCAATCTGACCAACTATGAAAGAGGGTGTTGCGGGCTATAAGCCTAACAGTGTCTTCGCCTAGATTTCTCAAATAAACAATCTTTTTTCCCCAAGGGACTTGGAGAGTTTTCACTTCACATGACTGTAGTAGGCCATGTCCCCACTCTGTGTGTGAAATATGGGATCTCTGAGGCTTCAGAAAGTCCTGTAATGTAATATTTAATGTACACAAAACTGTTCCCTAATGGACACAGTGTCATTTTGGGAAACATGGCGACCTTGCAAACTTTGAGGCTCATTTTCAGTGTCTTGCCATGCACCGATGGGCACAAAAATCATGTCACACATTGTCCTCGAAGCCAACTTTAAAGCAGAAAAGGAATCAAGTGTCTAGTTGTAGCAGAAAGGTCATGACCACCATGAAATGTTGTAAAGGTCAACCGCAATGTCAATTCGGGAAACAGAAACGCTTCCTAAATTGACGTCAATTCAGGAAACATTAATGCTTCCTTAACTGACATCACCAAATTGGACACTTCCTTTCAAAGTACAGCCTTGCACTTTACTGCGTGAGTGTTTAAGCACACCCTGAGACCAGCTAAGCTGGTCCTGAGTTAATCGGACATCAAGAAGTAACTTAACCTCACCCTGACCATATGGCAAATGGCAGCATCAATTTGGACACTTCTTATTAACTTAGAGTTTTGCACCTTGGTGTGTGGGGGTTCTAGCATACCCTGAGACTAGCTACAGTGGGCTTGAGTGTAGTGTACCTTTGCAAAAACCAGAACCGCAATGTCAATTCAGGAAACAGAAACGCTTCCTAAATTGACGTCAATTCAGGAAACATTAATGCTTCCTTAACTGACATCACCAAATTGGACACTTCCTTTCAAAGTACAGCCTTGCACTTTACTGCGTGAGTGTTTAAGCACACCCTGAGACCAGCTAAGCTGGTCCTGAGTTAATCGGACATCAGGAAGTAACTTAACCTCACCTTGACCATATGGCAAATGGCAGCATCAATTTGGACACTTTTTTATTAACTTAGAGTATTGCACCTTGGTGTGTGGGGGTTCTAGCATACCCAGAGACTAGCTACAGTGGGCTTGAGTGTAGTGTACCTTTGCAAAAACCAGAACCGCAATGTCAATTCGGGAAACAGAAACGCTTCCTAAATTGACGTCATTTCAGGAAACATTAATGCTTCCTTAACTGACATCACCAAATTGGACACTTCCTTTCAAAGTACAGCCTTGCACTTTACTGTGTGAGTGTTTAAGCACACCCTGAGACCAGCTAAGCTGGTCCTGAGTTGATTGGACATCAGGAAGTACCCAAACCACACCTTGACCATATGGCAAATGGACGCCATCAATTTGGACACTTCTTATTAACTTAGAGTATTTTACCTTGGTGTGTGGGGGTTTTAGCATGCCCTGAGACTAGCTACAGTGGGCTTGAGTGTAGTGTACCTTTGCAAAGACCAGAACCGGAATGTCAATTTGGGAAACAGAAACGCTTCCTAAATAGACGTCAATTCAGGAAACATTAATGCTTCCTGAACTGACATCACCAAATTGGACACTTCCTTTCAAAGTACAGCCTTGCACTTTACTGTGTGAGTGTTTAAGCACACCCTGAGACCAGCTAAGCTGGTCCTGAGTTGATTGGACCTCAGGAAGTACCCAAACCACACCTTGACCATATGGCAAATGGACGCCATCAATTTGGACACTTCTTATTAACTTAGAGTATTTTACCTTGGTGTGTGGGGGTTTTAGCATGCCCTGAGACTAGCTACAGTGGGCTTGAGTGTAGTGTACCTTTGCAAAGACCAGAACCGCAATGTCAATTCGGGAAACAGAAACGCTTCCTAAATCGACGTCAATTCAGGAAACATTAATGCTTCCTTAACTGACATCACCAAATTGGACACTTCCTTTCACAGTACAGCCTTGCACTTTACTGTGTGAGTGTTTAAGCAAACCCTGAGACCAGCTAAGCTGGTCCTGAGTTAATCGGACATCAGGAAGTAACTTAACCTCACCTTGACCATATGGCAAATGGCAGCATCAATTTGGACACTTTTTTATTAACTTAGAGTATTGCACCTTGGTGTGTGGGGGTTCTAGCATACCCAGAGACTAGCTACAGTGGGCTTGAGTGTAGTGTACCTTTGCAAAAACCAGAACCGCAATGTCAATTCGGGAAACAGAAACGCTTCCTAAATTGACGTCATTTCAGGAAACATTAATGCTTCCTAAACTGACCTCACCAAATTGGACACTTCCCCCCTTCCAAAATGAAAACCGCTTGATCTTGGGGGCTGACGCTGAAATATGTTGATCCTTGGACACTCTAGAGCAATCTAAGTTTTGATTCATATCTGTGAGATGTTTGTAGGCCGTACGGGAAAGGCGTACAGTGCCAATAGGTTTATATGGCGGCTGTACATTCCTTTATTTCCACACTTAACGGAGAGCTAGGAGGCTGATATTCCAGTATGTTAGTGTCAACACTTGTTACTTTAACATCACCGAGCGATAGCCTCCTATACCGCACCAGTTTGGAGAAACAGGCGTGTACAGCCGCCATAGGTCGGTGTACAACCGCCATAGGTTTACATGTTAAAATTAATGAAACGTCGTAGAGCTTCACGGATGGTTTCATTTGAAAGCTAGCCTAGGAATTAGTGGGGGGAAGTTGTGGTTCTGAGTAGCTACCAACTTCTACACTGGAGATATAGCCTATCTGGCAAACGGTTATAACTTTGGTTATAACCGTTTGCCAGAAAATGGGCAAAATTAACGGAACGTCGTAGAGCTTCACGGATGGTTTCATTTGAAAGCTAGCCTAGGAATTAGTGGGGGTAGGTGGTGGTTGGGAGAGGCTATGACCTTTCATTCTGGAGATATTGCCAACCTAACCCTAACCTAACCAAAAAGCACCGCATAGACAATGCATTGACATGTATCGAAATTGGAGAAAATTAAAGGAACGTCGTAGAACTTCACGGATGGTCTCATTTGAAAGCTAGCCTAGGAATTAGTGGGATGAGGTGGTGGTTGGGAGAGGCTATGACCTTGCACTCTGGAGATATTGCCAACCTAACCCTAACCTAACCAAAAAGCACCGCATAGACAATGCATTGACATGTATCGAAATTGGAGAAAATTAAAGGAACGTCGTAGAGCTTCACGGATGGTCTCATTTGAAAGCTAGCCTAGGAATTAGTGGGATGAGGTGGTGGTTGGGAGAGGCTATGACCTTGCACTCTGGAGATATTGCCAACCTAACCCTAACCTAACCAAAAAGCACCGCATAGACAATGCATTGACATGTATAGACAATGCATTGACATGTATCGAAAAATTTACGGAACGTCGTAGAGCTTCACGGATGGTCTCATTTGAAAGCTAGCCTAGGAATTAGTGGGATGAGGTGGTGGTTGGGAGAGGCTATGACCTTGCACTCTGGAGATATTGCCAACCTAACCCTAACCTAACCAAAAAGCACCGCATAGACAATGCATTGACATGTATAGACAATGCATTGACATGTATCGAGAAATTAACGGAACGTCGTAGAACTTCACGGATGGTCTCATTTGAAAGCTAGCCTAGGAATTAGTGGGATGAGGTGGTGGTTGGGAGAGGCTATGACCTTGCACTTTGGAGATATTGACCCGTACACTCACCATGCAAACCTATTGCGGCTGTACACCGACCTATGGCGGCTGTACACGCCACATTTCTCCAAAGTGGTGGGGGCTAGGAGGCTGTAAAGCGGGGGTCCTCAAGTACCAAAGGGTGGGATGAACATACTCTGAGATCAGCCTCCTAGCCCTAGTCACTTTGGAGATATTGACCTGAGACTGGCGTGTACAGCCGCCATAGGTCGGTGTACAGCCGCAATAGGTTTGCATGGTGAGTGTCCAGGCCAATATCTCCAAAGTGGCTGGGGGTAGGAGGCTCATAATGTAACCTCAGCATCCTCTTACCATAAGGGACAAGCCCTCCGAATACCGTAAGGATTGGAGAAAGTTGAATTTTACCCTCTTGGCTGCTGGAAGTCAATTTTGAGATTTTGAGATTTTGGTCAAAAATTCAAATTGCTCGGATTGCCTCGAAACACAGCACACTTAAAGAGTACCATGGAGGTATGAACATACTGCCATATCAGCCTCCTAGCCCCTGTCACTTTGGAGATATTGACCCGTACACTCACCATGCAAACCTATTGCGGCTGTACACTGCCCTATGGCGGCTGTACACGCCTGTCTCAGGTCAATATCTCCAAAGTGGCTGGGGGTAGGAGGCTGATCTCAGAGTATGTTCATGCCACTCCTTGGTACTTGAAGACCCCCGCTGTACAGCCTCCTAGCCCCCACCGTTTTGGAGAAATGTGGCGTGTACAGCCGCCATTGCTTTTGTACACAAACCTATGGCGGCGGTACACGCCACATTTCTCCAAAGTGGTGGGGGCTAGGAGGCTAATAAGCGGGGGTCCTCAAGTACCAAAGGGTGGGATGAACATACTCTGAGATCAGCCTCCTACTCCCAACCGATCGTGAGAAACGGCCGCGTACAGCCCCCACATGTCAGTGTACACGGGTCAATATCTCCAAAGATTCTTGGTCTAGGAGGCTGATATGGCAGTATGTTCATGTCTCCATGGTGTACTGTTACTGTGCATAGGTTTCGAGCCAATCCGAGCAATTTTAATTTTAACATGTAAACCTATGGCGGTTGTACACCGACCTATGGCGGCTGTACACGCCTGTTTCTCCAAACTGGTGCATGATAGGAGGCTATCACTCGGTGGTGTTAAAGTACCAAGTGTTGACACTAACATACTGGAATATCAGCCTCCTAGCTCTCCGTTAAGTGTGGAAATAAAGGAATGTACAGCCGCCATATAAACCTATTGGCACTGTACGCCTTTCCCGTACGGCCTACAAACATCCCACAGATATGAATCAAAACTTAGATTGCTCTAGAGTGTCCAAGGATCAACATATTTCAGCGTCAGCCCCCAAGATTAAGCGGTTTTCTTAATTGATCAAAATGATCAATTCTTGCACAGAAGGGTGTTGTACTCTAAGAGCCTGACAGTGTCCTGGTTCAAATTTGGAGATATGTGAGGATTTTTTTTTTCTAGAGGGGTTAGCTGAAATTTCTCTGCACAGTCTCGATGGACACTCACTCATGACCCACTGACCCGATTTTGAGGCCTCTAGTGCTTTCGGAACCCCCTCTGTACAGAAAAACAATGTGCGTGTACAGGCGCCATAGGAATTCGGCGGCTGTACACATTCTCCCTAAGTCGCTTCCCGTAACCCGACCGAAGGTAGCAGAGACGAAAGCTCTGCACATTCTGCAATGGCAGGGCATGCTGAGTAACTGACCCGAGTACTGTGTCTGTACTGTGCATGTAAAGGTCCTCCAGGGGCTGTGACCTTTGTTTCAAAAGGTCATGTGTACAACGGCAACAGTTTCAATGGTGAGGACATTCCTATGGCGGTTGTACACATCATCTTTTTAATTTTTAAAGGTGTTGTCAAAGCAGTAGGAGGCTGATCTCAGAGTATGTTCATCCCACCCTTTGGTACTTGAGAACCCCCGCTTTATAGCATCCTAGCCCCCACTGCTTCGGAGAAATTGTGCGTGTACAGCCGCCATACATTCCTATGGCGGCTGTACACATCATCTCCAAATTGACAGGGGCTGGGAGGCTGATATGGCAGTATGTTTATGTCTCCATGGTGTACTGTTACTGTGCATAGGTTTCGAGCAAATCGGAGCAATTTTAATTTTTACATGTAAACCTATTGCTGTTGTACACGAAAGCTGTGGCGCCTGTACACGCCTGTGTACTGTAGCGTATTAAAAGAAATCGAGCGGTCCGATCGGTCCGAAACCCGTACGGCCCTTTGTCCTCGAGGTGCCGATCACGCACGCCGGATTTCGTGCCGAACGGACCGCTCTGAATACCCCGTTCTCCGATTGGCCCATATGGGACGCTCCGATTGGTCCGCCGTACAGAGGGCCCATAGGCCCCGAGGGCCTGATCACGCTCACCGAAGGGCGTGCCGATCGGAAAACTTTGAAAATGGAGCTCTCTGATTGGTCCGAAACTCCGCACGCCGTTAGGCCACGGTCGGGCCTCCACCCTGACCGGACGTCAGCCCGATCGGTGGGGGTCAAACTCAAAACCGGCCCGAGACACTTTTGGCCACCAGGGCGCTCATCGGCGCCCTCCGGAGGGCGCACGGTTCGGATTTGGCGAGGCCACGCCCAAAAACGGCGTCCCGAGAGGTCGCGCGGTCTGGGACGCCGTTTTTGAATGAAAAGTGCCTGGGCTGTACACTCGTCCAAGGAACCTGCCTGGGTTGTACACCATTTGGGCCATTGTACTGTAAATCCCACTTCTGGACATGATCGCTACTCAAATGGACAACAAGTGTCCCATTTGGGCCATTGTACTGTAAATCCCACTTCTGGACTGAATCGCTACTCAAATGGACAATACGTTTCCCATTTGGCCCAGTGAAGAGTAAACCTCCCTTCCGGAGAGTTTACTCTTCTAGTCTAAAGTTTCCAACTTGATTAATGATACGTGACTGCCATCAGGTGGACTTAACACGTCGGTACAACAAAATAACCCAATTGGACAAATGTTTCCCAAAGACCCCCATGCAGCGCATGCCAAAGTGACGACCCCAAATCATTTGGGGACACATTTGTCCACCGTCAATGCAAATAGATACCCAAATGGACGGAACGGGGGAAGGGAATCGGTCCACGGACCGATTTTTGTCAATTTGGGAAGCATTTGGGAAGCAGCAATACCGACCGCGCCACCGGAGGGCGCCGTGGACCGTCCACCCGGGAAGCATTTGTCACTTCGGGGGGCTGTCCGCGAGGGAAGCATCTGTCCACTTGGCAAGCATCGTCCGTCCACGAGGGAAGCATTGGTCCACTTGGCAAGCAATCGTCCACGAGGGAAGCATCGGTCCACTTGGCAAGCAATCGTCCACGAGGGAAGCATCGGTCCACTTGGCAAGCAATCGTCCACGAGGGAAGCATCGGTCCACTTGGCAAGCAATCGTCCACGAGGGAAGCATCGGTCCACTTGGCAAGCAATCGTCCACCCGGGAAGCATTTGTCACTTCGGGGGGCTGTCCGCGAGGGAAGCATCTGTCCACTTGGCAAGCATCGTCCGTCCACGAGGGAAGCATTGGTCCACTTGGCAAGCAATCGTCCACGAGGGAAGCATCGGTCCACTTGGCAAGCAATCGACTGGCCACGAGGGACACATTCGTCCACTTGGCAAGCATCGTCTGTCCACGAGGGAAGCATTGGTCCACTTGGCATGCAATCGACTGTCCACGAGGGAAGCATTGGTCCACTTGGCAAGCAATCAACTGTCCACGAGGGAAGCATTGGTCCACTTGGCATGCAATCGACTGTCCACGAGGGAAGCATTGGTCCACTTGGCAAGCAATCAACTGTCCACGAGGGAAGCATTGGTCCACTTGGCAAGCATTGTCTGTCCACGAGGGAAGCATTGGTCAACTTGGCAAGCATCGACTGTCCATGGGGGGGTGCTTATCCTACACCGGGGAAACCTTTTTCCATATGGTGTACAGCAATGCACATTAGTGAGAGGGGGTTTTAGCACACCCTTAGAACAGCTACAGTGGTATTGAGTTTAGTGTACCTTTGCAAAACCCAGAACCACACTGGACATCCCAAATTGGATACTTACTATCAATGTACTGAAACAAATCTGAGATATGTTTCATAACAAAAGCTGCTCTACAAGGCTCTCCTTGTCCCATTCTTGAGGGACATTCCTGAAAGGATATAGGAATGCAGAGGGTTTACAGAACCAGTGCTCTACATGCTGAAATCTGTGTTCCGAGTTGAGGGTTTGGTGCAGGTTTCAAGCCATTCTGACAATTTCTACATGAAATATGATCATTTGAAGGGTGTCCATTTGAGAAGCATTTCCCATTGAAAACATTTTCAATGCAAAAGTACCCCAAAATGACAGTTGTGTGGCACTGGCATGCTCGGTCCCAGCAGGTCCAAACCAAGCCTACTGTACTCCACTTGGGTCTGGCAACAACATACTAAAAGATCAGAGCTCACGCATGTTCAGAAAAAAAATGACTCCAATCTGACCAACTATGAAAGAGGGTGTTGCGGGCTATAAGCCTAACAGTGTCTTCGCCTAGATTTCTCAAATAAACAATCTTTTTTCCCCAAGGGACTTGGAGAGTTTTCACTTCACATGACTGTAGTAGGCCATGTCCCCGCTCTGTGTGTGAAATATGGGATCTCTGAGGCTTCAGAAAGTCCTGTAATGTAATATTTAATGTACACAAAACTGTTCCCTAATGGACACAGTGTCATTTTGGGAAACCTGGCGACCTTGCAAACTTTGAGGCTCATTGTCAGTGTCTTGCCATGCACCGATGGGCACAAAAATCATGTCACACATTGTCCTCGAAGCCAACTTTAAAGCAGAAAAGGAATCAAGTGTCTAGTTGTAGCAGAAAGGTCATGACCACCATGAAATGTTGTAAAGGTCAACTGTCCACGAGGGAAGCATCGGTCCACTTGGCAAGCAATCGTCCACCCGGGAAGCATTTGTCACTTCGGGGCCCCCAGGGGGCTGTCCGCGAGGGAAGCATCTGTCCACTTGGCAAGCATCGTCCGTCCACGAGGGAAGCATTGGTCCACTTGGCAAGCAATCGTCCACGAGGGAAGCATTGGTCCACTTGGCAAGCAATCGACTGGCCACGAGGGACACATTTGTCCACTTGGCAAGCATCGTCTGTCCACGAGGGAAGCATTGGTCCACTTGGCAAGCAATCGTCTGTCCACGAGGGAAGCATTGGTCCACTTGGCAAGCAATCAACTGTCCACGAGGGAAGCATTGGTCCACTTGGCAAGCAATCGACTGTCCACGAGGGAAGCATTGGTCCACTTGGCAAGCAATCGTCCACGAGGGAAGCATCGGTCCACTTGGCAAGCAATCGACTGGCCACGAGGGAAGCATTGGTCCACTTGGCAAGCAATCGACTGTCCACGAGGGAAGCATTGGTCCACTTGGCAAGCAATCAACTGTCCACGAGGGAAGCATTGGTCCACTTGGCAAGCATTGTCTGTCCACGAGGGAAGCATTGGTCAACTTGGCAAGCATCGACTGTCCATGGGGGGGTGCTTATCCTACACCGGGGAAACCTTTTTCCATATGGTGTACAGCAATGCACATTAGTGAGAGGGGGTTTTAGCACACACTTAGAACAGCTACAGTGGTATTGAGTTTAGTGTACCTTTGCAAAACCCAGAACCACACTGGACATCCCAAATTGGATACTTACTATCAATGTACTGAAACAAATCTGAGATATGTTTCATAACAAAAGCTGCTCTACAAGGCTCTCCTTGTCCCATTCTTGAGGGACATTCCTGAAAGGATATAGGAATGCAGAGGGTTTACAGAACCAGTGCTCTACATGCTAAATCTGTGTTCCGAGTTGAGGGTTTGGTGCAGGTTTCAAGCCATTCTGACAATTTCTACATGAAATATGATCATTTGAAGGGTGTCCATTTGAGAAGCATTTCCCATTGAAAACATTTTCAATGCAAAAGTACCCCAAAATGACAGTTGTGTGGCACTGGCATGCTGGGGTCCCAGCAGGTCCAAACCAAGCCTACTGTACTCCACTTGGGTCTGGCAACAACATACTAAAAGATCAGAGCTCACGCATGTTCAGAAAAAAAATGACTCCAATCTGACCAACTATGAAAGAGGGTGTTGCGGGCTATAAGCCTAACAGTGTCTTCGCCTAGATTTCTCAAATAAACAATCTTTTTTCCCCAAGGGACTTGGAGAGTTTTCACTTCACATGACTGTAGTAGGCCATGTCCCCACTCTGTGTGTGAAATATGGGATCTCTGAGGCTTCAGAAAGTCCTGTAATGTAATATTTAATGTACACAAAACTGTTCCCTAATGGACACAGTGTCATTTTGGGAAACATGGCGACCTTGCAAACTTTGAGGCTCATTTTCAGTGTCTTGCCATGCACCGATGGGCACAAAAAGCATGTCACACATTGTCCTCGAAGCCAACTTTAAAGCAGAAAAGGAATCAAGTGTCTAGTTGTAGCAGAAAGGTCATGACCACCATGAAATGTTGTAAAGGTCAACCGCAATGTCAATTCGGGAAACAGAAACGCTTCCTAAATTGACGTCAATTCAGGAAACATTAATGCTTCCTTAACTGACATCACCAAATTGGACACTTCCTTTCAAAGTACAGCCTTGCACTTTACTGCGTGAGTGTTTAAGCACACCCTGAGACCAGCTAAGCTGGTCCTGAGTTAATCGGACATCAAGAAGTAACTTAACCTCACCCTGACCATATGGCAAATGGCAGCATCAATTTGGACACTTCTTATTAACTTAGAGTTTTGCACCTTGGTGTGTGGGGGTTCTAGCATACCCTGAGACTAGCTACAGTGGGCTTGAGTGTAGTGTACCTTTGCAAAAACCAGAACCGCAATGTCAATTCAGGAAACAGAAACGCTTCCTAAATTGACGTCAATTCAGGAAACATTAATGCTTCCTTAACTGACATCACCAAATTGGACACTTCCTTTCAAAGTACAGCCTTGCACTTTACTGCGTGAGTGTTTAAGCACACCCTGAGACCAGCTAAGCTGGTCCTGAGTTAATCGGACATCAGGAAGTAACTTAACCTCACCTTGACCATATGGCAAATGGCAGCATCAATTTGGACACTTTTTTATTAACTTAGAGTATTGCACCTTGGTGTGTGGGGGTTCTAGCATACCCAGAGACTAGCTACAGTGGGCTTGAGTGTAGTGTACCTTTGCAAAAACCAGAACCGCAATGTCAATTCGGGAAACAGAAACGCTTCCTAAATTGACGTCATTTCAGGAAACATTAATGCTTCCTTAACTGACATCACCAAATTGGACACTTCCTTTCAAAGTACAGCCTTGCACTTTACTGTGTGAGTGTTTAAGCACACCCTGAGACCAGCTAAGCTGGTCCTGAGTTGATTGGACATCAGGAAGTACCCAAACCACACCTTGACCATATGGCAAATGGACGCCATCAATTTGGACACTTCTTATTAACTTAGAGTATTTTACCTTGGTGTGTGGGGGTTTTAGCATGCCCTGAGACTAGCTACAGTGGGCTTGAGTGTAGTGTACCTTTGCAAAGACCAGAACCGGAATGTCAATTTGGGAAACAGAAACGCTTCCTAAATAGACGTCAATTCAGGAAACATTAATGCTTCCTGAACTGACATCACCAAATTGGACACTTCCTTTCAAAGTACAGCCTTGCACTTTACTGTGTGAGTGTTTAAGCACACCCTGAGACCAGCTAAGCTGGTCCTGAGTTGATTGGACCTCAGGAAGTACCCAAACCACACCTTGACCATATGGCAAATGGACGCCATCAATTTGGACACTTCTTATTAACTTAGAGTATTTTACCTTGGTGTGTGGGGGTTTTAGCATGCCCTGAGACTAGCTACAGTGGGCTTGAGTGTAGTGTACCTTTGCAAAGACCAGAACCGCAATGTCAATTCGGGAAACAGAAACGCTTCCTAAATCGACGTCAATTCAGGAAACATTAATGCTTCCTTAACTGACATCACCAAATTGGACACTTCCTTTCACAGTACAGCCTTGCACTTTACTGTGTGAGTGTTTAAGCAAACCCTGAGACCAGCTAAGCTGGTCCTGAGTTAATCGGACATCAGGAAGTAACTTAACCTCACCTTGACCATATGGCAAATGGCAGCATCAATTTGGACACTTTTTTATTAACTTAGAGTATTGCACCTTGGTGTGTGGGGGTTCTAGCATACCCAGAGACTAGCTACAGTGGGCTTGAGTGTAGTGTACCTTTGCAAAAACCAGAACCGCAATGTCAATTCGGGAAACAGAAACGCTTCCTAAATTGACGTCATTTCAGGAAACATTAATGCTTCCTAAACTGACCTCACCAAATTGGACACTTCCCCCCTTCCAAAATGAAAACCGCTTGATCTTGGGGGCTGACGCTGAAATATGTTGATCCTTGGACACTCTAGAGCAATCTAAGTTTTGATTCATATCTGTGAGATGTTTGTAGGCCGTACGGGAAAGGCGTACAGTGCCAATAGGTTTATATGGCGGCTGTACATTCCTTTATTTCCACACTTAACGGAGAGCTAGGAGGCTGATATTCCAGTATGTTAGTGTCAACACTTGTTACTTTAACATCACCGAGCGATAGCCTCCTATACCGCACCAGTTTGGAGAAACAGGCGTGTACAGCCGCCATAGGTCGGTGTACAACCGCCATAGGTTTACATGTTAAAATTAATGAAACGTCGTAGAGCTTCACGGATGGTTTCATTTGAAAGCTAGCCTAGGAATTAGTGGGGGGAAGTTGTGGTTCTGAGTAGCTACCAACTTCTACACTGGAGATATAGCCTATCTGGCAAACGGTTATAACTTTGGTTATAACCGTTTGCCAGAAAATGGGCAAAATTAACGGAACGTCGTAGAGCTTCACGGATGGTTTCATTTGAAAGCTAGCCTAGGAATTAGTGGGGGTAGGTGGTGGTTGGGAGAGGCTATGACCTTTCATTCTGGAGATATTGCCAACCTAACCCTAACCTAACCAAAAAGCACCGCATAGACAATGCATTGACATGTATCGAAATTGGAGAAAATTAAAGGAACGTCGTAGAACTTCACGGATGGTCTCATTTGAAAGCTAGCCTAGGAATTAGTGGGATGAGGTGGTGGTTGGGAGAGGCTATGACCTTGCACTCTGGAGATATTGCCAACCTAACCCTAACCTAACCAAAAAGCACCGCATAGACAATGCATTGACATGTATCGAAATTGGAGAAAATTAAAGGAACGTCGTAGAGCTTCACGGATGGTCTCATTTGAAAGCTAGCCTAGGAATTAGTGGGATGAGGTGGTGGTTGGGAGAGGCTATGACCTTGCACTCTGGAGATATTGCCAACCTAACCCTAACCTAACCAAAAAGCACCGCATAGACAATGCATTGACATGTATAGACAATGCATTGACATGTATCGAAAAATTTACGGAACGTCGTAGAGCTTCACGGATGGTCTCATTTGAAAGCTAGCCTAGGAATTAGTGGGATGAGGTGGTGGTTGGGAGAGGCTATGACCTTGCACTCTGGAGATATTGCCAACCTAACCCTAACCTAACCAAAAAGCACCGCATAGACAATGCATTGACATGTATAGACAATGCATTGACATGTATCGAGAAATTAACGGAACGTCGTAGAACTTCACGGATGGTCTCATTTGAAAGCTAGCCTAGGAATTAGTGGGATGAGGTGGTGGTTGGGAGAGGCTATGACCTTGCACTTTGGAGATATTGACCCGTACACTCACCATGCAAACCTATTGCGGCTGTACACCGACCTATGGCGGCTGTACACGCCACATTTCTCCAAAGTGGTGGGGGCTAGGAGGCTGTAAAGCGGGGGTCCTCAAGTACCAAAGGGTGGGATGAACATACTCTGAGATCAGCCTCCTAGCCCTAGTCACTTTGGAGATATTGACCTGAGACTGGCGTGTACAGCCGCCATAGGTCGGTGTACAGCCGCAATAGGTTTGCATGGTGAGTGTCCAGGCCAATATCTCCAAAGTGGCTGGGGGTAGGAGGCTCATAATGTAACCTCAGCATCCTCTTACCATAAGGGACAAGCCCTCCGAATACCGTAAGGATTGGAGAAAGTTGAATTTTACCCTCTTGGCTGCTGGAAGTCAATTTTGAGATTTTGAGATTTTGGTCAAAAATTCAAATTGCTCGGATTGCCTCGAAACACAGCACACTTAAAGAGTACCATGGAGGTATGAACATACTGCCATATCAGCCTCCTAGCCCCTGTCACTTTGGAGATATTGACCCGTACACTCACCATGCAAACCTATTGCGGCTGTACACTGCCCTATGGCGGCTGTACACGCCTGTCTCAGGTCAATATCTCCAAAGTGGCTGGGGGTAGGAGGCTGATCTCAGAGTATGTTCATGCCACTCCTTGGTACTTGAAGACCCCCGCTGTACAGCCTCCTAGCCCCCACCGTTTTGGAGAAATGTGGCGTGTACAGCCGCCATTGCTTTTGTACACAAACCTATGGCGGCGGTACACGCCACATTTCTCCAAAGTGGTGGGGGCTAGGAGGCTAATAAGCGGGGGTCCTCAAGTACCAAAGGGTGGGATGAACATACTCTGAGATCAGCCTCCTACTCCCAACCGATCGTGAGAAACGGCCGCGTACAGCCCCCACATGTCAGTGTACACGGGTCAATATCTCCAAAGATTCTTGGTCTAGGAGGCTGATATGGCAGTATGTTCATGTCTCCATGGTGTACTGTTACTGTGCATAGGTTTCGAGCCAATCCGAGCAATTTTAATTTTAACATGTAAACCTATGGCGGTTGTACACCGACCTATGGCGGCTGTACACGCCTGTTTCTCCAAACTGGTGCATGATAGGAGGCTATCACTCGGTGGTGTTAAAGTACCAAGTGTTGACACTAACATACTGGAATATCAGCCTCCTAGCTCTCCGTTAAGTGTGGAAATAAAGGAATGTACAGCCGCCATATAAACCTATTGGCACTGTACGCCTTTCCCGTACGGCCTACAAACATCCCACAGATATGAATCAAAACTTAGATTGCTCTAGAGTGTCCAAGGATCAACATATTTCAGCGTCAGCCCCCAAGATTAAGCGGTTTTCTTAATTGATCAAAATGATCAATTCTTGCACAGAAGGGTGTTGTACTCTAAGAGCCTGACAGTGTCCTGGTTCAAATTTGGAGATATGTGAGGATTTTTTTTTTCTAGAGGGGTTAGCTGAAATTTCTCTGCACAGTCTCGATGGACACTCACTCATGACCCACTGACCCGATTTTGAGGCCTCTAGTGCTTTCGGAACCCCCTCTGTACAGAAAAACAATGTGCGTGTACAGGCGCCATAGGAATTCGGCGGCTGTACACATTCTCCCTAAGTCGCTTCCCGTAACCCGACCGAAGGTAGCAGAGACGAAAGCTCTGCACATTCTGCAATGGCAGGGCATGCTGAGTAACTGACCCGAGTACTGTGTCTGTACTGTGCATGTAAAGGTCCTCCAGGGGCTGTGACCTTTGTTTCAAAAGGTCATGTGTACAACGGCAACAGTTTCAATGGTGAGGACATTCCTATGGCGGTTGTACACATCATCTTTTTAATTTTTAAAGGTGTTGTCAAAGCAGTAGGAGGCTGATCTCAGAGTATGTTCATCCCACCCTTTGGTACTTGAGAACCCCCGCTTTATAGCATCCTAGCCCCCACTGCTTCGGAGAAATTGTGCGTGTACAGCCGCCATACATTCCTATGGCGGCTGTACACATCATCTCCAAATTGACAGGGGCTAGGAGGCTGATATGGCAGTATGTTTATGTCTCCATGGTGTACTGTTACTGTGCATAGGTTTCGAGCAAATCGGAGCAATTTTAATTTTTACATGTAAACCTATTGCTGTTGTACACGAAAGCTGTGGCGCCTGTACACGCCTGTGTACTGTAGCGTATAAAAAGAAATCGAGCGGTCCGATCGGTCCGAAACCCGTACGGCCCTTTGTCCTCGAGGTGCCGATCACGCACGCCGGATTTCGTGCCGAACGGACCGCTCTGAATACCCCGTTCTCCGATTGGCCCATATGGGACGCTCCGATTGGTCCGCCGTACAGAGGGCCCATAGGCCCCGAGGGCCTGATCACGCTCACCGAAGGGCGTGCCGATCGGAAAACTTTGAAAATGGAGCTCTCTGATTGGTCCGAAACTCCGCACGCCGTTAGGCCACGGTCGGGCCTCCACCCTGACCGGACGTCAGCCCGATCGGTGGGGGTCAAACTCAAAACCGGCCCGAGACACTTTTGGCCACCAGGGGGCTCATCGGCGCCCTCCGGAGGGCGCACGGTTCGGATTTGGCGAGGCCACGCCCAAAAACGGCGTCCCGAGAGGTCGCGCGGTCTGGGACGCCGTTTTTGAATGAAAAGTGCCTGGGCTGTACACTCGTCCAAGGAACCTGCCTGGGTTGTACACCATTTGGGCCATTGTACTGTAAATCCCACTTCTGGACATGATCGCTACTCAAATGGACAACAAGTGTCCCATTTGGGCCATTGTACTGTAAATCCCACTTCTGGACTGAATCGCTACTCAAATGGACAATACGTTTCCCATTTGGCCCAGTGAAGAGTAAACCTCCCTTCCGGAGAGTTTACTCTTCTAGTCTAAAGTTTCCAACTTGATTAAGGATACGTGACTGCCATCAGGTGGACTTAACACGTCGGTACAACAAAATAACCCAATTGGACAAATGTTTCCCAAAGACCCCCATGCAGCGCATGCCAAAGTGACGACCCCAAATCATTTGGGGACACATTTGTCCACCGTCAATGCAAATAGATACCCAAATGGACGGAACGGGGGAAGGGAATCGGTCCACGGACCGATTTTTGTCAATTTGGGAAGCATTTGGGAAGCAGCAATACCGACCGCGCCACCGGAGGGCGCCGTGGACCGTCCACCCGGGAAGCATTTGTCACTTCGGGGGGCTGTCCGCGAGGGAAGCATCTGTCCACTTGGCAAGCATCGTCCGTCCACGAGGGAAGCATTGGTCCACTTGGCAAGCAATCGTCCACGAGGGAAGCATCGGTCCACTTGGCAAGCAATCGTCCACGAGGGAAGCATCGGTCCACTTGGCAAGCAATCGTCCACGAGGGAAGCATCGGTCCACTTGGCAAGCAATCGTCCACGAGGGAAGCATCGGTCCACTTGGCAAGCAATCGTCCACCCGGGAAGCATTTGTCACTTCGGGGGGCTGTCCGCGAGGGAAGCATCTGTCCACTTGGCAAGCATCGTCCGTCCACGAGGGAAGCATTGGTCCACTTGGCAAGCAATCGTCCACGAGGGAAGCATCGGTCCACTTGGCAAGCAATCGACTGGCCACGAGGGACACATTCGTCCACTTGGCAAGCATCGTCTGTCCACGAGGGAAGCATTGGTCCACTTGGCAAGCAATCAACTGTCCACGAGGGAAGCATTGGTCCACTTGGCATGCAATCGACTGTCCACGAGGGAAGCATTGGTCCACTTGGCAAGCAATCAACTGTCCACGAGGGAAGCATTGGTCCACTTGGCAAGCATTGTCTGTCCACGAGGGAAGCATTGGTCAACTTGGCAAGCATCGACTGTCCATGGGGGGGTGCTTATCCTACACCGGGGAAACCTTTTTCCATATGGTGTACAGCAATGCACATTAGTGAGAGGGGGTTTTAGCACACCCTTAGAACAGCTACAGTGGTATTGAGTTTAGTGTACCTTTGCAAAACCCAGAACCACACTGGACATCCCAAATTGGATACTTACTATCAATGTACTGAAACAAATCTGAGATATGTTTCATAACAAAAGCTGCTCTACAAGGCTCTCCTTGTCCCATTCTTGAGGGACATTCCTGAAAGGATATAGGAATGCAGAGGGTTTACAGAACCAATGCTCTACATGCTGAAATCTGTGTTCCGAGTTGAGGGTTTGGTGCAGGTTTCAAGCCATTCTGACAATTTCTACATGAAATATGATCATTTGAAGGGTGTCCATTTGAGAAGCATTTCCCATTGAAAACATTTTCAATGCAAAAGTACCCCAAAATGACAGTTGTGTGGCACTGGCATGCTCGGTCCCAGCAGGTCCAAACCAAGCCTACTGTACTCCACTTGGGTCTGGCAACAACATACTAGAAGATCAGAGCTCACGCATGTTCAGAAAAAAAATGACTCCAATCTGACCAACTATGAAAGAGGGTGTTGCGGGCTATAAGCCTAACAGTGTCTTCGCCTAGATTTCTCAAATAAACAATCTTTTTTCCCCAAGGGACTTGGAGAGTTTTCACTTCACATGACTGTAGTAGGCCATGTCCCCGCTCTGTGTGTGAAATATGGGATCTCTGAGGCTTCAGAAAGTCCTGTAATGTAATATTTAATGTACACAAAACTGTTCCCTAATGGACACAGTGCCATTTTGGGAAACCTGGCGACCTTGCAAACTTTGAGGCTCATTGTCAGTGTCTTGCCATGCACCGATGGGCACAAAAATCATGTCACACATTGTCCTCGAAGCCAACTTAAAAGCAGAAAAGGAATCAAGTGTCTAGTTGTAGCAGAAAGGTCATGACCACCATGAAATGTTGTAAAGGTCAACTGTCCACGAGGGAAGCATCGGTCCACTTGGCAAGCAATCGTCCACCCGGGAAGCATTTGTCACTTCGGGGCCCCCAGGGGGCTGTCCGCGAGGGAAGCATCTGTCCACTTGGCAAGCATCGTCCGTCCACGAGGGAAGCATTGGTCCACTTGGCAAGCAATCGTCCACGAGGGAAGCATTGGTCCACTTGGCAAGCAATCGACTGGCCACGAGGGACACATTTGTCCACTTGGCAAGCATCGTCTGTCCACGAGGGAAGCATTGGTCCACTTGGCAAGCAATCGTCTGTCCACGAGGGAAGCATTGGTCCACTTGGCAAGCAATCAACTGTCCACGAGGGAAGCATTGGTCCACTTGGCAAGCAATCGACTGTCCACGAGGGAAGCATTGGTCCACTTGGCAAGCAATCGTCCACGAGGGAAGCATCGGTCCACTTGGCAAGCAATCGACTGGCCACGAGGGAAGCATTGGTCCACTTGGCAAGCAATCGACTGTCCACGAGGGAAGCATTGGTCCACTTGGCAAGCAATCAACTGTCCACGAGGGAAGCATTGGTCCACTTGGCAAGCATTGTCTGTCCACGAGGGAAGCATTGGTCAACTTGGCAAGCATCGACTGTCCATGGGGGGGTGCTTATCCTACACCGGGGAAACCTTTTTCCATATGGTGTACAGCAATGCACATTAGTGAGAGGGGGTTTTAGCACACACTTAGAACAGCTACAGTGGTATTGAGTTTAGTGTACCTTTGCAAAACCCAGAACCACACTGGACATCCCAAATTGGATACTTACTATCAATGTACTGAAACAAATCTGAGATATGTTTCATAACAAAAGCTGCTCTACAAGGCTCTCCTTGTCCCATTCTTGAGGGACATTCCTGAAAGGATATAGGAATGCAGAGGGTTTACAGAACCAGTGCTCTACATGCTAAATCTGTGTTCCGAGTTGAGGGTTTGGTGCAGGTTTCAAGCCATTCTGACAATTTCTACATGAAATATGATCATTTGAAGGGTGTCCATTTGAGAAGCATTTCCCATTGAAAACATTTTCAATGCAAAAGTACCCCAAAATGACAGTTGTGTGGCACTGGCATGCTGGGTCCCAGCAGGTCCAAACCAAGCCTACTGTACTCCACTTGGGTCTGGCAACAACATACTAAAAGATCAGAGCTCACGCATGTTCAGAAAAAAAATGACTCCAATCTGACCAACTATGAAAGAGGGTGTTGCGGGCTATAAGCCTAACAGTGTCTTCGCCTAGATTTCTCAAATAAACAATCTTTTTTCCCCAAGGGACTTGGAGAGTTTTCACTTCACATGACTGTAGTAGGCCATGTCCCCACTCTGTGTGTGAAATATGGGATCTCTGAGGCTTCAGAAAGTCCTGTAATGTAATATTTAATGTACACAAAACTGTTCCCTAATGGACACAGTGTCATTTTGGGAAACATGGCGACCTTGCAAACTTTGAGGCTCATTTTCAGTGTCTTGCCATGCACCGATGGGCACAAAAAGCATGTCACACATTGTCCTCGAAGCCAACTTTAAAGCAGAAAAGGAATCAAGTGTCTAGTTGTAGCAGAAAGGTCATGACCACCATGAAATGTTGTAAAGGTCAACCGCAATGTCAATTCGGGAAACAGAAACGCTTCCTAAATTGACGTCAATTCAGGAAACATTAATGCTTCCTTAACTGACATCACCAAATTGGACACTTCCTTTCAAAGTACAGCCTTGCACTTTACTGCGTGAGTGTTTAAGCACACCCTGAGACCAGCTAAGCTGGTCCTGAGTTAATCGGACATCAAGAAGTAACTTAACCTCACCCTGACCATATGGCAAATGGCAGCATCAATTTGGACACTTCTTATTAACTTAGAGTTTTGCACCTTGGTGTGTGGGGGTTCTAGCATACCCTGAGACTAGCTACAGTGGGCTTGAGTGTAGTGTACCTTTGCAAAAACCAGAACCGCAATGTCAATTCAGGAAACAGAAACGCTTCCTAAATTGACGTCAATTCAGGAAACATTAATGCTTCCTTAACTGACATCACCAAATTGGACACTTCCTTTCAAAGTACAGCCTTGCACTTTACTGCGTGAGTGTTTAAGCACACCCTGAGACCAGCTAAGCTGGTCCTGAGTTAATCGGACATCAGGAAGTAACTTAACCTCACCTTGACCATATGGCAAATGGCAGCATCAATTTGGACACTTTTTTATTAACTTAGAGTATTGCACCTTGGTGTGTGGGGGTTCTAGCATACCCAGAGACTAGCTACAGTGGGCTTGAGTGTAGTGTACCTTTGCAAAAACCAGAACCGCAATGTCAATTCGGGAAACAGAAACGCTTCCTAAATTGACGTCATTTCAGGAAACATTAATGCTTCCTTAACTGACATCACCAAATTGGACACTTCCTTTCAAAGTACAGCCTTGCACTTTACTGTGTGAGTGTTTAAGCACACCCTGAGACCAGCTAAGCTGGTCCTGAGTTGATTGGACATCAGGAAGTACCCAAACCACACCTTGACCATATGGCAAATGGACGCCATCAATTTGGACACTTCTTATTAACTTAGAGTATTTTACCTTGGTGTGTGGGGGTTTTAGCATGCCCTGAGACTAGCTACAGTGGGCTTGAGTGTAGTGTACCTTTGCAAAGACCAGAACCGGAATGTCAATTTGGGAAACAGAAACGCTTCCTAAATAGACGTCAATTCAGGAAACATTAATGCTTCCTGAACTGACATCACCAAATTGGACACTTCCTTTCAAAGTACAGCCTTGCACTTTACTGTGTGAGTGTTTAAGCACACCCTGAGACCAGCTAAGCTGGTCCTGAGTTGATTGGACCTCAGGAAGTACCCAAACCACACCTTGACCATATGGCAAATGGACGCCATCAATTTGGACACTTCTTATTAACTTAGAGTATTTTACCTTGGTGTGTGGGGGTTTTAGCATGCCCTGAGACTAGCTACAGTGGGCTTGAGTGTAGTGTACCTTTGCAAAGACCAGAACCGCAATGTCAATTCGGGAAACAGAAACGCTTCCTAAATCGACGTCAATTCAGGAAACATTAATGCTTCCTTAACTGACATCACCAAATTGGACACTTCCTTTCACAGTACAGCCTTGCACTTTACTGTGTGAGTGTTTAAGCAAACCCTGAGACCAGCTAAGCTGGTCCTGAGTTAATCGGACATCAGGAAGTAACTTAACCTCACCTTGACCATATGGCAAATGGCAGCATCAATTTGGACACTTTTTTATTAACTTAGAGTATTGCACCTTGGTGTGTGGGGGTTCTAGCATACCCAGAGACTAGCTACAGTGGGCTTGAGTGTAGTGTACCTTTGCAAAAACCAGAACCGCAATGTCAATTCGGGAAACAGAAACGCTTCCTAAATTGACGTCATTTCAGGAAACATTAATGCTTCCTAAACTGACCTCACCAAATTGGACACTTCCCCCCTTCCAAAATGAAAACCGCTTGATCTTGGGGGCTGACGCTGAAATATGTTGATCCTTGGACACTCTAGAGCAATCTAAGTTTTGATTCATATCTGTGAGATGTTTGTAGGCCGTACGGGAAAGGCGTACAGTGCCAATAGGTTTATATGGCGGCTGTACATTCCTTTATTTCCACACTTAACGGAGAGCTAGGAGGCTGATATTCCAGTATGTTAGTGTCAACACTTGTTACTTTAACATCACCGAGCGATAGCCTCCTATACCGCACCAGTTTGGAGAAACAGGCGTGTACAGCCGCCATAGGTCGGTGTACAACCGCCATAGGTTTACATGTTAAAATTAATGAAACGTCGTAGAGCTTCACGGATGGTTTCATTTGAAAGCTAGCCTAGGAATTAGTGGGGGGAAGTTGTGGTTCTGAGTAGCTACCAACTTCTACACTGGAGATATAGCCTATCTGGCAAACGGTTATAACTTTGGTTATAACCGTTTGCCAGAAAATGGGCAAAATTAACGGAACGTCGTAGAGCTTCACGGATGGTTTCATTTGAAAGCTAGCCTAGGAATTAGTGGGGGTAGGTGGTGGTTGGGAGAGGCTATGACCTTTCATTCTGGAGATATTGCCAACCTAACCCTAACCTAACCAAAAAGCACCGCATAGACAATGCATTGACATGTATCGAAATTGGAGAAAATTAAAGGAACGTCGTAGAACTTCACGGATGGTCTCATTTGAAAGCTAGCCTAGGAATTAGTGGGATGAGGTGGTGGTTGGGAGAGGCTATGACCTTGCACTCTGGAGATATTGCCAACCTAACCCTAACCTAACCAAAAAGCACCGCATAGACAATGCATTGACATGTATCGAAATTGGAGAAAATTAAAGGAACGTCGTAGAGCTTCACGGATGGTCTCATTTGAAAGCTAGCCTAGGAATTAGTGGGATGAGGTGGTGGTTGGGAGAGGCTATGACCTTGCACTCTGGAGATATTGCCAACCTAACCCTAACCTAACCAAAAAGCACCGCATAGACAATGCATTGACATGTATAGACAATGCATTGACATGTATCGAAAAATTTACGGAACGTCGTAGAGCTTCACGGATGGTCTCATTTGAAAGCTAGCCTAGGAATTAGTGGGATGAGGTGGTGGTTGGGAGAGGCTATGACCTTGCACTCTGGAGATATTGCCAACCTAACCCTAACCTAACCAAAAAGCACCGCATAGACAATGCATTGACATGTATAGACAATGCATTGACATGTATCGAGAAATTAACGGAACGTCGTAGAACTTCACGGATGGTCTCATTTGAAAGCTAGCCTAGGAATTAGTGGGATGAGGTGGTGGTTGGGAGAGGCTATGACCTTGCACTTTGGAGATATTGACCCGTACACTCACCATGCAAACCTATTGCGGCTGTACACCGACCTATGGCGGCTGTACACGCCACATTTCTCCAAAGTGGTGGGGGCTAGGAGGCTGTAAAGCGGGGGTCCTCAAGTACCAAAGGGTGGGATGAACATACTCTGAGATCAGCCTCCTAGCCCTAGTCACTTTGGAGATATTGACCTGAGACTGGCGTGTACAGCCGCCATAGGTCGGTGTACAGCCGCAATAGGTTTGCATGGTGAGTGTCCAGGCCAATATCTCCAAAGTGGCTGGGGGTAGGAGGCTCATAATGTAACCTCAGCATCCTCTTACCATAAGGGACAAGCCCTCCGAATACCGTAAGGATTGGAGAAAGTTGAATTTTACCCTCTTGGCTGCTGGAAGTCAATTTTGAGATTTTGAGATTTTGGTCAAAAATTCAAATTGCTCGGATTGCCTCGAAACACAGCACACTTAAAGAGTACCATGGAGGTATGAACATACTGCCATATCAGCCTCCTAGCCCCTGTCACTTTGGAGATATTGACCCGTACACTCACCATGCAAACCTATTGCGGCTGTACACTGCCCTATGGCGGCTGTACACGCCTGTCTCAGGTCAATATCTCCAAAGTGGCTGGGGGTAGGAGGCTGATCTCAGAGTATGTTCATGCCACTCCTTGGTACTTGAAGACCCCCGCTGTACAGCCTCCTAGCCCCCACCGTTTTGGAGAAATGTGGCGTGTACAGCCGCCATTGCTTTTGTACACAAACCTATGGCGGCGGTACACGCCACATTTCTCCAAAGTGGTGGGGGCTAGGAGGCTAATAAGCGGGGGTCCTCAAGTACCAAAGGGTGGGATGAACATACTCTGAGATCAGCCTCCTACTCCCAACCGATCGTGAGAAACGGCCGCGTACAGCCCCCACATGTCAGTGTACACGGGTCAATATCTCCAAAGATTCTTGGTCTAGGAGGCTGATATGGCAGTATGTTCATGTCTCCATGGTGTACTGTTACTGTGCATAGGTTTCGAGCCAATCCGAGCAATTTTAATTTTAACATGTAAACCTATGGCGGTTGTACACCGACCTATGGCGGCTGTACACGCCTGTTTCTCCAAACTGGTGCATGATAGGAGGCTATCACTCGGTGGTGTTAAAGTACCAAGTGTTGACACTAACATACTGGAATATCAGCCTCCTAGCTCTCCGTTAAGTGTGGAAATAAAGGAATGTACAGCCGCCATATAAACCTATTGGCACTGTACGCCTTTCCCGTACGGCCTACAAACATCCCACAGATATGAATCAAAACTTAGATTGCTCTAGAGTGTCCAAGGATCAACATATTTCAGCGTCAGCCCCCAAGATTAAGCGGTTTTCTTAATTGATCAAAATGATCAATTCTTGCACAGAAGGGTGTTGTACTCTAAGAGCCTGACAGTGTCCTGGTTCAAATTTGGAGATATGTGAGGATTTTTTTTTTCTAGAGGGGTTAGCTGAAATTTCTCTGCACAGTCTCGATGGACACTCACTCATGACCCACTGACCCGATTTTGAGGCCTCTAGTGCTTTCGGAACCCCCTCTGTACAGAAAAACAATGTGCGTGTACAGGCGCCATAGGAATTCGGCGGCTGTACACATTCTCCCTAAGTCGCTTCCCGTAACCCGACCGAAGGTAGCAGAGACGAAAGCTCTGCACATTCTGCAATGGCAGGGCATGCTGAGTAACTGACCCGAGTACTGTGTCTGTACTGTGCATGTAAAGGTCCTCCAGGGGCTGTGACCTTTGTTTCAAAAGGTCATGTGTACAACGGCAACAGTTTCAATGGTGAGGACATTCCTATGGCGGTTGTACACATCATCTTTTTAATTTTTAAAGGTGTTGTCAAAGCAGTAGGAGGCTGATCTCAGAGTATGTTCATCCCACCCTTTGGTACTTGAGAACCCCCGCTTTATAGCATCCTAGCCCCCACTGCTTCGGAGAAATTGTGCGTGTACAGCCGCCATACATTCCTATGGCGGCTGTACACATCATCTCCAAATTGACAGGGGCTGGGAGGCTGATATGGCAGTATGTTTATGTCTCCATGGTGTACTGTTACTGTGCATAGGTTTCGAGCAAATCGGAGCAATTTTAATTTTTACATGTAAACCTATTGCTGTTGTACACGAAAGCTGTGGCGCCTGTACACGCCTGTGTACTGTAGCGTATTAAAAGAAATCGAGCGGTCCGATCGGTCCGAAACCCGTACGGCCCTTTGTCCTCGAGGTGCCGATCACGCACGCCGGATTTCGTGCCGAACGGACCGCTCTGAATACCCCGTTCTCCGATTGGCCCATATGGGACGCTCCGATTGGTCCGCCGTACAGAGGGCCCATAGGCCCCGAGGGCCTGATCACGCTCACCGAAGGGCGTGCCGATCGGAAAACTTTGAAAATGGAGCTCTCTGATTGGTCCGAAACTCCGCACGCCGTTAGGCCACGGTCGGGCCTCCACCCTGACCGGACGTCAGCCCGATCGGTGGGGGTCAAACTCAAAACCGGCCCGAGACACTTTTGGCCACCAGGGCGCTCATCGGCGCCCTCCGGAGGGCGCACGGTTCGGATTTGGCGAGGCCACGCCCAAAAACGGCGTCCCGAGAGGTCGCGCGGTCTGGGACGCCGTTTTTGAATGAAAAGTGCCTGGGCTGTACACTCGTCCAAGGAACCTGCCTGGGTTGTACACCATTTGGGCCATTGTACTGTAAATCCCACTTCTGGACATGATCGCTACTCAAATGGACAACAAGTGTCCCATTTGGGCCATTGTACTGTAAATCCCACTTCTGGACTGAATCGCTACTCAAATGGACAATACGTTTCCCATTTGGCCCAGTGAAGAGTAAACCTCCCTTCCGGAGAGTTTACTCTTCTAGTCTAAAGTTTCCAACTTGATTAATGATACGTGACTGCCATCAGGTGGACTTAACACGTCGGTACAACAAAATAACCCAATTGGACAAATGTTTCCCAAAGACCCCCATGCAGCGCATGCCAAAGTGACGACCCCAAATCATTTGGGGACACATTTGTCCACCGTCAATGCAAATAGATACCCAAATGGACAGAACGGGGGAAGGGAATCGGTCCACGGACCGATTTTTGTCAATTTGGGAAGCATTTGGGAAGCAGCAATACCGACCGCGCCACCGGAGGGCGCCGTGGACCGTCCACCCGGGAAGCATTTGTCACTTCGGGGGGCTGTCCGCGAGGGAAGCATCTGTCCACTTGGCAAGCATCGTCCGTCCACGAGGGAAGCATTGGTCCACTTGGCAAGCAATCGTCCACGAGGGAAGCATCGGTCCACTTGGCAAGCAATCGTCCACGAGGGAAGCATCGGTCCACTTGGCAAGCAATCGTCCACGAGGGAAGCATCGGTCCACTTGGCAAGCAATCGTCCACGAGGGAAGCATCGGTCCACTTGGCAAGCAATCGTCCACCCGGGAAGCATTTGTCACTTCGGGGGGCTGTCCGCGAGGGAAGCATCTGTCCACTTGGCAAGCATCGTCCGTCCACGAGGGAAGCATTGGTCCACTTGGCAAGCAATCGTCCACGAGGGAAGCATCGGTCCACTTGGCAAGCAATCGACTGGCCACGAGGGACACATTCGTCCACTTGGCAAGCATCGTCTGTCCACGAGGGAAGCATTGGTCCACTTGGCATGCAATCGACTGTCCACGAGGGAAGCATTGGTCCACTTGGCAAGCAATCAACTGTCCACGAGGGAAGCATTGGTCCACTTGGCATGCAATCGACTGTCCACGAGGGAAGCATTGGTCCACTTGGCAAGCAATCAACTGTCCACGAGGGAAGCATTGGTCCACTTGGCAAGCATTGTCTGTCCACGAGGGAAGCATTGGTCAACTTGGCAAGCATCGACTGTCCATGGGGGGGTGCTTATCCTACACCGGGGAAACCTTTTTCCATATGGTGTACAGCAATGCACATTAGTGAGAGGGGGTTTTAGCACACCCTTAGAACAGCTACAGTGGTATTGAGTTTAGTGTACCTTTGCAAAACCCAGAACCACACTGGACATCCCAAATTGGATACTTACTATCAATGTACTGAAACAAATCTGAGATATGTTTCATAACAAAAGCTGCTCTACAAGGCTCTCCTTGTCCCATTCTTGAGGGACATTCCTGAAAGGATATAGGAATGCAGAGGGTTTACAGAACCAGTGCTCTACATGCTGAAATCTGTGTTCCGAGTTGAGGGTTTGGTGCAGGTTTCAAGCCATTCTGACAATTTCTACATGAAATATGATCATTTGAAGGGTGTCCATTTGAGAAGCATTTCCCATTGAAAACATTTTCAATGCAAAAGTACCCCAAAATGACAGTTGTGTGGCACTGGCATGCTCGGTCCCAGCAGGTCCAAACCAAGCCTACTGTACTCCACTTGGGTCTGGCAACAACATACTAAAAGATCAGAGCTCACGCATGTTCAGAAAAAAAATGACTCCAATCTGACCAACTATGAAAGAGGGTGTTGCGGGCTATAAGCCTAACAGTGTCTTCGCCTAGATTTCTCAAATAAACAATCTTTTTTCCCCAAGGGACTTGGAGAGTTTTCACTTCACATGACTGTAGTAGGCCATGTCCCCGCTCTGTGTGTGAAATATGGGATCTCTGAGGCTTCAGAAAGTCCTGTAATGTAATATTTAATGTACACAAAACTGTTCCCTAATGGACACAGTGTCATTTTGGGAAACCTGGCGACCTTGCAAACTTTGAGGCTCATTGTCAGTGTCTTGCCATGCACCGATGGGCACAAAAATCATGTCACACATTGTCCTCGAAGCCAACTTTAAAGCAGAAAAGGAATCAAGTGTCTAGTTGTAGCAGAAAGGTCATGACCACCATGAAATGTTGTAAAGGTCAACTGTCCACGAGGGAAGCATCGGTCCACTTGGCAAGCAATCGTCCACCCGGGAAGCATTTGTCACTTCGGGGCCCCCAGGGGGCTGTCCGCGAGGGAAGCATCTGTCCACTTGGCAAGCATCGTCCGTCCACGAGGGAAGCATTGGTCCACTTGGCAAGCAATCGTCCACGAGGGAAGCATTGGTCCACTTGGCAAGCAATCGACTGGCCACGAGGGACACATTTGTCCACTTGGCAAGCATCGTCTGTCCACGAGGGAAGCATTGGTCCACTTGGCAAGCAATCGTCTGTCCACGAGGGAAGCATTGGTCCACTTGGCAAGCAATCAACTGTCCACGAGGGAAGCATTGGTCCACTTGGCAAGCAATCGACTGTCCACGAGGGAAGCATTGGTCCACTTGGCAAGCAATCGTCCACGAGGGAAGCATCGGTCCACTTGGCAAGCAATCGACTGGCCACGAGGGAAGCATTGGTCCACTTGGCAAGCAATCGACTGTCCACGAGGGAAGCATTGGTCCACTTGGCAAGCAATCAACTGTCCACGAGGGAAGCATTGGTCCACTTGGCAAGCATTGTCTGTCCACGAGGGAAGCATTGGTCAACTTGGCAAGCATCGACTGTCCATGGGGGGGTGCTTATCCTACACCGGGGAAACCTTTTTCCATATGGTGTACAGCAATGCACATTAGTGAGAGGGGGTTTTAGCACACACTTAGAACAGCTACAGTGGTATTGAGTTTAGTGTACCTTTGCAAAACCCAGAACCACACTGGACATCCCAAATTGGATACTTACTATCAATGTACTGAAACAAATCTGAGATATGTTTCATAACAAAAGCTGCTCTACAAGGCTCTCCTTGTCCCATTCTTGAGGGACATTCCTGAAAGGATATAGGAATGCAGAGGGTTTACAGAACCAGTGCTCTACATGCTAAATCTGTGTTCCGAGTTGAGGGTTTGGTGCAGGTTTCAAGCCATTCTGACAATTTCTACATGAAATATGATCATTTGAAGGGTGTCCATTTGAGAAGCATTTCCCATTGAAAACATTTTCAATGCAAAAGTACCCCAAAATGACAGTTGTGTGGCACTGGCATGCTGGGTCCCAGCAGGTCCAAACCAAGCCTACTGTACTCCACTTGGGTCTGGCAACAACATACTAAAAGATCAGAGCTCACGCATGTTCAGAAAAAAAATGACTCCAATCTGACCAACTATGAAAGAGGGTGTTGCGGGCTATAAGCCTAACAGTGTCTTCGCCTAGATTTCTCAAATAAACAATCTTTTTTCCCCAAGGGACTTGGAGAGTTTTCACTTCACATGACTGTAGTAGGCCATGTCCCCACTCTGTGTGTGAAATATGGGATCTCTGAGGCTTCAGAAAGTCCTGTAATGTAATATTTAATGTACACAAAACTGTTCCCTAATGGACACAGTGTCATTTTGGGAAACATGGCGACCTTGCAAACTTTGAGGCTCATTTTCAGTGTCTTGCCATGCACCGATGGGCACAAAAAGCATGTCACACATTGTCCTCGAAGCCAACTTTAAAGCAGAAAAGGAATCAAGTGTCTAGTTGTAGCAGAAAGGTCATGACCACCATGAAATGTTGTAAAGGTCAACCGCAATGTCAATTCGGGAAACAGAAACGCTTCCTAAATTGACGTCAATTCAGGAAACATTAATGCTTCCTTAACTGACATCACCAAATTGGACACTTCCTTTCAAAGTACAGCCTTGCACTTTACTGCGTGAGTGTTTAAGCACACCCTGAGACCAGCTAAGCTGGTCCTGAGTTAATCGGACATCAAGAAGTAACTTAACCTCACCCTGACCATATGGCAAATGGCAGCATCAATTTGGACACTTCTTATTAACTTAGAGTTTTGCACCTTGGTGTGTGGGGGTTCTAGCATACCCTGAGACTAGCTACAGTGGGCTTGAGTGTAGTGTACCTTTGCAAAAACCAGAACCGCAATGTCAATTCAGGAAACAGAAACGCTTCCTAAATTGACGTCAATTCAGGAAACATTAATGCTTCCTTAACTGACATCACCAAATTGGACACTTCCTTTCAAAGTACAGCCTTGCACTTTACTGCGTGAGTGTTTAAGCACACCCTGAGACCAGCTAAGCTGGTCCTGAGTTAATCGGACATCAGGAAGTAACTTAACCTCACCTTGACCATATGGCAAATGGCAGCATCAATTTGGACACTTTTTTATTAACTTAGAGTATTGCACCTTGGTGTGTGGGGGTTCTAGCATACCCAGAGACTAGCTACAGTGGGCTTGAGTGTAGTGTACCTTTGCAAAAACCAGAACCGCAATGTCAATTCGGGAAACAGAAACGCTTCCTAAATTGACGTCATTTCAGGAAACATTAATGCTTCCTTAACTGACATCACCAAATTGGACACTTCCTTTCAAAGTACAGCCTTGCACTTTACTGTGTGAGTGTTTAAGCACACCCTGAGACCAGCTAAGCTGGTCCTGAGTTGATTGGACATCAGGAAGTACCCAAACCACACCTTGACCATATGGCAAATGGACGCCATCAATTTGGACACTTCTTATTAACTTAGAGTATTTTACCTTGGTGTGTGGGGGTTTTAGCATGCCCTGAGACTAGCTACAGTGGGCTTGAGTGTAGTGTACCTTTGCAAAGACCAGAACCGCAATGTCAATTCGGGAAACAGAAACGCTTCCTAAATCGACGTCAATTCAGGAAACATTAATGCTTCCTTAACTGACATCACCAAATTGGACACTTCCTTTCACAGTACAGCCTTGCACTTTACTGTGTGAGTGTTTAAGCAAACCCTGAGACCAGCTAAGCTGGTCCTGAGTTAATCGGACATCAGGAAGTAACTTAACCTCACCTTGACCATATGGCAAATGGCAGCATCAATTTGGACACTTTTTTATTAACTTAGAGTATTGCACCTTGGTGTGTGGGGGTTCTAGCATACCCAGAGACTAGCTACAGTGGGCTTGAGTGTAGTGTACCTTTGCAAAAACCAGAACCGCAATGTCAATTCGGGAAACAGAAACGCTGGACACTTCCCCCCTTCCAAAATGAAAACCGCTTGATCTTGGGGGCTGACGCTGAAATATGTTGATCCTTGGACACTCTAGAGCAATCTAAGTTTTGATTCATATCTGTGAGATGTTTGTAGGCCGTACGGGAAAGGCGTACAGTGCCAATAGGTTTATATGGCGGCTGTACATTCCTTTATTTCCACACTTAACGGAGAGCTAGGAGGCTGATATTCCAGTATGTTAGTGTCAACACTTGTTACTTTAACATCACCGAGCGATAGCCTCCTATACCGCACCAGTTTGGAGAAACAGGCGTGTACAGCCGCCATAGGTCGGTGTACAACCGCCATAGGTTTACATGTTAAAATTAATGAAACGTCGTAGAGCTTCACGGATGGTTTCATTTGAAAGCTAGCCTAGGAATTAGTGGGGGGAAGTTGTGGTTCTGAGTAGCTACCAACTTCTACACTGGAGATATAGCCTATCTGGCAAACGGTTATAACTTTGGTTATAACCGTTTGCCAGAAAATGGGCAAAATTAACGGAACGTCGTAGAGCTTCACGGATGGTTTCATTTGAAAGCTAGCCTAGGAATTAGTGGGGGTAGGTGGTGGTTGGGAGAGGCTATGACCTTTCATTCTGGAGATATTGCCAACCTAACCCTAACCTAACCAAAAAGCACCGCATAGACAATGCATTGACATGTATCGAAATTGGAGAAAATTAAAGGAACGTCGTAGAACTTCACGGATGGTCTCATTTGAAAGCTAGCCTAGGAATTAGTGGGATGAGGTGGTGGTTGGGAGAGGCTATGACCTTGCACTCTGGAGATATTGCCAACCTAACCCTAACCTAACCAAAAAGCACCGCATAGACAATGCATTGACATGTATCGAAATTGGAGAAAATTAAAGGAACGTCGTAGAGCTTCACGGATGGTCTCATTTGAAAGCTAGCCTAGGAATTAGTGGGATGAGGTGGTGGTTGGGAGAGGCGATGACCTTGCACTCTGGAGATATTGCCAACCTAACCCTAACCTAACCAAAAAGCACCGCATAGACAATGCATTGACATGTATAGACAATGCATTGACATGTATCGAAAAATTTACGGAACGTCGTAGAGCTTCACGGATGGTCTCATTTGAAAGCTAGCCTAGGAATTAGTGGGATGAGGTGGTGGTTGGGAGAGGCTATGACCTTGCACTCTGGAGATATTGCCAACCTAACCCTAACCTAACCAAAAAGCACCGCATAGACAATGCATTGACATGTATAGACAATGCATTGACATGTATCGAGAAATTAACGGAACGTCGTAGAACTTCACGGATGGTCTCATTTGAAAGCTAGCCTAGGAATTAGTGGGATGAGGTGGTGGTTGGGAGAGGCTATGACCTTGCACTTTGGAGATATTGACCCGTACACTCACCATGCAAACCTATTGCGGCTGTACACCGACCTATGGCGGCTGTACACGCCACATTTCTCCAAAGTGGTGGGGGCTAGGAGGCTGTAAAGCGGGGGTCCTCAAGTACCAAAGGGTGGGATGAACATACTCTGAGATCAGCCTCCTAGCCCTAGTCACTTTGGAGATATTGACCTGAGACTGGCGTGTACAGCCGCCATAGGTCGGTGTACAGCCGCAATAGGTTTGCATGGTGAGTGTCCAGGCCAATATCTCCAAAGTGGCTGGGGGTAGGAGGCTCATAATGTAACCTCAGCATCCTCTTACCATAAGGGACAAGCCCTCCGAATACCGTAAGGATTGGAGAAAGTTGAATTTTACCCTCTTGGCTGCTGGAAGTCAATTTTGAGATTTTGAGATTTTGGTCAAAAATTCAAATTGCTCGGATTGCCTCGAAACACAGCACACTTAAAGAGTACCATGGAGGTATGAACATACTGCCATATCAGCCTCCTAGCCCCTGTCACTTTGGAGATATTGACCCGTACACTCACCATGCAAACCTATTGCGGCTGTACACTGCCCTATGGCGGCTGTACACGCCTGTCTCAGGTCAATATCTCCAAAGTGGCTGGGGGTAGGAGGCTGATCTCAGAGTATGTTCATGCCACTCCTTGGTACTTGAAGACCCCCGCTGTACAGCCTCCTAGCCCCCACCGTTTTGGAGAAATGTGGCGTGTACAGCCGCCATTGCTTTTGTACACAAACCTATGGCGGCGGTACACGCCACATTTCTCCAAAGTGGTGGGGGCTAGGAGGCTAATAAGCGGGGGTCCTCAAGTACCAAAGGGTGGGATGAACATACTCTGAGATCAGCCTCCTACTCCCAACCGATCGTGAGAAACGGCCGCGTACAGCCCCCACATGTCAGTGTACACGGGTCAATATCTCCAAAGATTCTTGGTCTAGGAGGCTGATATGGCAGTATGTTCATGTCTCCATGGTGTACTGTTACTGTGCATAGGTTTCGAGCCAATCCGAGCAATTTTAATTTTAACATGTAAACCTATGGCGGTTGTACACCGACCTATGGCGGCTGTACACGCCTGTTTCTCCAAACTGGTGCATGATAGGAGGCTATCACTCGGTGGTGTTAAAGTACCAAGTGTTGACACTAACATACTGGAATATCAGCCTCCTAGCTCTCCGTTAAGTGTGGAAATAAAGGAATGTACAGCCGCCATATAAACCTATTGGCACTGTACGCCTTTCCCGTACGGCCTACAAACATCCCACAGATATGAATCAAAACTTAGATTGCTCTAGAGTGTCCAAGGATCAACATATTTCAGCGTCAGCCCCCAAGATTAAGCGGTTTTCTTAATTGATCAAAATGATCAATTCTTGCACAGAAGGGTGTTGTACTCTAAGAGCCTGACAGTGTCCTGGTTCAAATTTGGAGATATGTGAGGATTTTTTTTTTCTAGAGGGGTTAGCTGAAATTTCTCTGCACAGTCTCGATGGACACTCACTCATGACCCACTGACCCGATTTTGAGGCCTCTAGTGCTTTCGGAACCCCCTCTGTACAGAAAAACAATGTGCGTGTACAGGCGCCATAGGAATTCGGCGGCTGTACACATTCTCCCTAAGTCGCTTCCCGTAACCCGACCGAAGGTAGCAGAGACGAAAGCTCTGCACATTCTGCAATGGCAGGGCATGCTGAGTAACTGACCCGAGTACTGTGTCTGTACTGTGCATGTAAAGGTCCTCCAGGGGCTGTGACCTTTGTTTCAAAAGGTCATGTGTACAACGGCAACAGTTTCAATGGTGAGGACATTCCTATGGCGGTTGTACACATCATCTTTTTAATTTTTAAAGGTGTTGTCAAAGCAGTAGGAGGCTGATCTCAGAGTATGTTCATCCCACCCTTTGGTACTTGAGAACCCCCGCTTTATAGCATCCTAGCCCCCACTGCTTCGGAGAAATTGTGCGTGTACAGCCGCCATACATTCCTATGGCGGCTGTACACATCATCTCCAAATTGACAGGGGCTAGGAGGCTGATATGGCAGTATGTTTATGTCTCCATGGTGTACTGTTACTGTGCATAGGTTTCGAGCAAATCGGAGCAATTTTAATTTTTACATGTAAACCTATTGCTGTTGTACACGAAAGCTGTGGCGCCTGTACACGCCTGTGTACTGTAGCGTATAAAAAGAAATCGAGCGGTCCGATCGGTCCGAAACCCGTACGGCCCTTTGTCCTCGAGGTGCCGATCACGCACGCCGGATTTCGTGCCGAACGGACCGCTCTGAATACCCCGTTCTCCGATTGGCCCATATGGGACGCTCCGATTGGTCCGCCGTACAGAGGGCCCATAGGCCCCGAGGGCCTGATCACGCTCACCGAAGGGCGTGCCGATCGGAAAACTTTGAAAATGGAGCTCTCTGATTGGTCCGAAACTCCGCACGCCGTTAGGCCACGGTCGGGCCTCCACCCTGACCGGACGTCAGCCCGATCGGTGGGGGTCAAACTCAAAACCGGCCCGAGACACTTTTGGCCACCAGGGGGCTCATCGGCGCCCTCCGGAGGGCGCACGGTTCGGATTTGGCGAGGCCACGCCCAAAAACGGCGTCCCGAGAGGTCGCGCGGTCTGGGACGCCGTTTTTGAATGAAAAGTGCCTGGGCTGTACACTCGTCCAAGGAACCTGCCTGGGTTGTACACCATTTGGGCCATTGTACTGTAAATCCCACTTCTGGACATGATCGCTACTCAAATGGACAACAAGTGTCCCATTTGGGCCATTGTACTGTAAATCCCACTTCTGGACTGAATCGCTACTCAAATGGACAATACGTTTCCCATTTGGCCCAGTGAAGAGTAAACCTCCCTTCCGGAGAGTTTACTCTTCTAGTCTAAAGTTTCCAACTTGATTAAGGATACGTGACTGCCATCAGGTGGACTTAACACGTCGGTACAACAAAATAACCCAATTGGACAAATGTTTCCCAAAGACCCCCATGCAGCGCATGCCAAAGTGACGACCCCAAATCATTTGGGGACACATTTGTCCACCGTCAATGCAAATAGATACCCAAATGGACGGAACGGGGGAAGGGAATCGGTCCACGGACCGATTTTTGTCAATTTGGGAAGCATTTGGGAAGCAGCAATACCGACCGCGCCACCGGAGGGCGCCGTGGACCGTCCACCCGGGAAGCATTTGTCACTTCGGGGGGCTGTCCGCGAGGGAAGCATCTGTCCACTTGGCAAGCATCGTCCGTCCACGAGGGAAGCATCGGTCCACTTGGCAAGCAATCGTCCACGAGGGAAGCATCGGTCCACTTGGCAAGCAATCGTCCACGAGGGAAGCATCGGTCCACTTGGCAAGCAATCGTCCACGAGGGAAGCATCGGTCCACTTGGCAAGCAATCGTCCACGAGGGAAGCATCGGTCCACTTGGCAAGCAATCGTCCACCCGGGAAGCATTTGTCACTTCGGGGGGCTGTCCGCGAGGGAAGCATCTGTCCACTTGGCAAGCATCGTCCGTCCACGAGGGAAGCATTGGTCCACTTGGCAAGCAATCGTCCACGAGGGAAGCATCGGTCCACTTGGCAAGCAATCGACTGGCCACGAGGGACACATTCGTCCACTTGGCAAGCATCGTCTGTCCACGAGGGAAGCATTGGTCCACTTGGCAAGCAATCAACTGTCCACGAGGGAAGCATTGGTCCACTTGGCATGCAATCGACTGTCCACGAGGGAAGCATTGGTCCACTTGGCAAGCAATCAACTGTCCACGAGGGAAGCATTGGTCCACTTGGCAAGCATTGTCTGTCCACGAGGGAAGCATTGGTCAACTTGGCAAGCATCGACTGTCCATGGGGGGGTGCTTATCCTACACCGGGGAAACCTTTTTCCATATGGTGTACAGCAATGCACATTAGTGAGAGGGGGTTTTAGCACACCCTTAGAACAGCTACAGTGGTATTGAGTTTAGTGTACCTTTGCAAAACCCAGAACCACACTGGACATCCCAAATTGGATACTTACTATCAATGTACTGAAACAAATCTGAGATATGTTTCATAACAAAAGCTGCTCTACAAGGCTCTCCTTGTCCCATTCTTGAGGGACATTCCTGAAAGGATATAGGAATGCAGAGGGTTTACAGAACCAGTGCTCTACATGCTGAAATCTGTGTTCCGAGTTGAGGGTTTGGTGCAGGTTTCAAGCCATTCTGACAATTTCTACATGAAATATGATCATTTGAAGGGTGTCCATTTGAGAAGCATTTCCCATTGAAAACATTTTCAATGCAAAAGTACCCCAAAATGACAGTTGTGTGGCACTGGCATGCTCGGTCCCAGCAGGTCCAAACCAAGCCTACTGTACTCCACTTGGGTCTGGCAACAACATACTAGAAGATCAGAGCTCACGCATGTTCAGAAAAAAAATGACTCCAATCTGACCAACTATGAAAGAGGGTGTTGCGGGCTATAAGCCTAACAGTGTCTTCGCCTAGATTTCTCAAATAAACAATCTTTTTTCCCCAAGGGACTTGGAGAGTTTTCACTTCACATGACTGTAGTAGGCCATGTCCCCGCTCTGTGTGTGAAATATGGGATCTCTGAGGCTTCAGAAAGTCCTGTAATGTAATATTTAATGTACACAAAACTGTTCCCTAATGGACACAGTGTCATTTTGGGAAACCTGGCGACCTTGCAAACTTTGAGGCTCATTGTCAGTGTCTTGCCATGCACCGATGGGCACAAAAATCATGTCACACATTGTCCTCGAAGCCAACTTAAAAGCAGAAAAGGAATCAAGTGTCTAGTTGTAGCAGAAAGGTCATGACCACCATGAAATGTTGTAAAGGTCAACTGTCCACGAGGGAAGCATCGGTCCACTTGGCAAGCAATCGTCCACCCGGGAAGCATTTGTCACTTCGGGGCCCCCAGGGGGCTGTCCGCGAGGGAAGCATCTGTCCACTTGGCAAGCATCGTCCGTCCACGAGGGAAGCATTGGTCCACTTGGCAAGCAATCGTCCACGAGGGAAGCATTGGTCCACTTGGCAAGCAATCGACTGGCCACGAGGGACACATTTGTCCACTTGGCAAGCATCGTCTGTCCACGAGGGAAGCATTGGTCCACTTGGCAAGCAATCGTCTGTCCACGAGGGAAGCATTGGTCCACTTGGCAAGCAATCAACTGTCCACGAGGGAAGCATTGGTCCACTTGGCAAGCAATCGACTGTCCACGAGGGAAGCATTGGTCCACTTGGCAAGCAATCGTCCACGAGGGAAGCATCGGTCCACTTGGCAAGCAATCGACTGGCCACGAGGGAAGCATTGGTCCACTTGGCAAGCAATCGACTGTCCACGAGGGAAGCATTGGTCCACTTGGCAAGCAATCAACTGTCCACGAGGGAAGCATTGGTCCACTTGGCAAGCATTGTCTGTCCACGAGGGAAGCATTGGTCAACTTGGCAAGCATCGACTGTCCATGGGGGGGTGCTTATCCTACACCGGGGAAACCTTTTTCCATATGGTGTACAGCAATGCACATTAGTGAGAGGGGGTTTTAGCACACACTTAGAACAGCTACAGTGGTATTGAGTTTAGTGTACCTTTGCAAAACCCAGAACCACACTGGACATCCCAAATTGGATACTTACTATCAATGTACTGAAACAAATCTGAGATATGTTTCATAACAAAAGCTGCTCTACAAGGCTCTCCTTGTCCCATTCTTGAGGGACATTCCTGAAAGGATATAGGAATGCAGAGGGTTTACAGAACCAGTGCTCTACATGCTAAATCTGTGTTCCGAGTTGAGGGTTTGGTGCAGGTTTCAAGCCATTCTGACAATTTCTACATGAAATATGATCATTTGAAGGGTGTCCATTTGAGAAGCATTTCCCATTGAAAACATTTTCAATGCAAAAGTACCCCAAAATGACAGTTGTGTGGCACTGGCATGCTGGGTCCCAGCAGGTCCAAACCAAGCCTACTGTACTCCACTTGGGTCTGGCAACAACATACTAAAAGATCAGAGCTCACGCATGTTCAGAAAAAAAAGTGACTCCAATCTGACCAACTATGAAAGAGGGTGTTGCGGGCTATAAGCCTAACAGTGTCTTCGCCTAGATTTCTCAAATAAACAATCTTTTTTCCCCAAGGGACTTGGAGAGTTTTCACTTCACATGACTGTAGTAGGCCATGTCCCCACTCTGTGTGTGAAATATGGGATCTCTGAGGCTTCAGAAAGTCCTGTAATGTAATATTTAATGTACACAAAACTGTTCCCTAATGGACACAGTGTCATTTTGGGAAACATGGCGACCTTGCAAACTTTGAGGCTCATTTTCAGTGTCTTGCCATGCACCGATGGGCACAAAAAGCATGTCACACATTGTCCTCGAAGCCAACTTTAAAGCAGAAAAGGAATCAAGTGTCTAGTTGTAGCAGAAAGGTCATGACCACCATGAAATGTTGTAAAGGTCAACCGCAATGTCAATTCGGGAAACAGAAACGCTTCCTAAATTGACGTCAATTCAGGAAACATTAATGCTTCCTTAACTGACATCACCAAATTGGACACTTCCTTTCAAAGTACAGCCTTGCACTTTACTGCGTGAGTGTTTAAGCACACCCTGAGACCAGCTAAGCTGGTCCTGAGTTAATCGGACATCAGGAAGTAACTTAACCTCACCCTGACCATATGGAAAATGGCAGCATCAATTTGGACACTTCTTATAAACTTAGAGTTTTGCACCTTGGTGTGTGGGGGTTCTAGCATACCCTGAGACTAGCTACAGTGGGCTTGAGTGTAGTGTACCTTTGCAAAAACCAGAACCGCAATGTCAATTCAGGAAACAGAAACGCTTCCTAAATTGACGTCAATTCAGGAAACATTAATGCTTCCTTAACGTAACTTCCCGTTACGGCCTCAGACACGGAACCGATTTTTCGCCCACTTGGGAATCGGCACCGCCGGGCTCGGCCACCGGAGGGCACTCCGGGGTCGTCCGGGGACTGACACCGGGGAATCTTTCTGACACCGGGGAATCGTACACCGGGGTGTCATTCGTCCGTTTGGGAATCCTTGTTGGATTTGAATGGGGACATTTGGGACTCTTTTGACATTGGGGAATCGTCCACTCCCGCGCCCACCCGGGAATCATTTGACACTTGGGACTCGCAGGGGTGCGTACATTGGGGTCTCTTTCTGACACTTGGGACTCGCAGGGGGGGCGTACATATGGGACTCTTTTGACATTGGGGACTCCCCATTGGGGACTCTTTTGACATTTGGGAATCTTTCACAAATTGCACATTTTTGACATTTCCTATCAAAGTACAGTCTTGTGCCTTGGTGTGTGGGGGTCTTAGCATGCCCCAAGACCAGCTAGACGGGTCCTGAGTTGATTGCACCTTTGCAAGTACCAGAACCATACTGTCCCATTTGGGAATCAAAAAAGATTCCCAAATGGGCATCCCAATTTTTTACATTTCCTATCAAAGTACAGTCTTGTGCCTTGGTGTGTGGGGGTCTTAGCATGCCCCAAGACCAGCTAGAGGGGTCCTGAGTTGATTGCACCTTTGCAAGTATGAAAAAAACATACTGTACATTTGGGAATCCCTATTGGATTTCAATGGTGACATTTGGGAATCTTTGTGACATATGGGAATCCCCATTGGGGACTCTTTTGACATTTGGGAATCCCTATTGGATTTGAATGGTGACATTGGGGTCTCTTTCTGACACTTGGGACTTGCAGGGGGGGCGTCCATATGGGACTCTTTTGACATTGGGGAATCCCCATTTGGGAATCAAAAAAGATTCCCAAATGGGCATCCCAATTTTTGACATTTCCTATCAAAGTACAGTCTTGTGCCTTGGTGTGTGGGGGTCTTAGCATGCCCCAAGACCAGCTAGATGGGTCCTGAGTTGATTGCACCTTTGCAAGTACCAGAACCATACTGTCCCATTTGGGAATCAAAAAAGATTCCCAAATGGGCATCCCATTTTTGACATTTCCTATCAAAGTACAGTCTTGTGCCTTGGTGTGTGGGGGTCTTAGCATGCTCCAAGACCAGCTAGAGGGGTCCTGAGTTGATTGCACCTTTGCAAGTATGAAAAAAACATACTGTACATTTGGGAATCCCTATTGGATTTGAATGGTGACATTTGGGAATCTTTGTGACATATGGGAATCCCCATTGGGGACTCTTTTGACATTTGGGAATCTTTCACAAATTGCACATTTTTTACATTTCCTATCAAAGTAGAGTATTGTGCCTTGGTGTGTGGGGGTCTTAGCATGCCCCAAGACCAGCTAGATGGGTCCTGAGTTGATTGCACCTTTGCAAGTACCAGAACCATACTGTCCATTTGGGAATCAAAAAAGATTCCAAAATGGGCATCCCAATTTTTTACATTTCCTATCAAAGTACAGTCTTGTGCCTTGGTGTGTGGGGGTATTAGCATGCCCCAAGACCAGCTAGAGAGGTCCTGTGTTGATTGGACCTTTGCAATTATGAATAAAACATACTGTACATTTGGGAATCCCTATTGGATTTGAATGGTGACATTGGGGTCTCTTTCTGACACTTGGGACTCGCAGGGGGGGCGTCCATATGGGACTCTTTTGACATTGGGGAATCCCCATTTGGGACTCTTTTGACATTTGGGAATCTTTCACAAATTGCACATTTTTGACATTTCCTATCAAAGTACAGTCTTGTGCCTTGGTGTGTGGGGGTCTTAGCATGCCCCAAGACCAGCTAGACGGGTCCTGAGTTGATTGCACCTTTGCAAGTACCAGAACCATACTTTCCCATTTGGGAATCAAAAAAGATTCCCAAATGGGCATCCCATTTTTGACATTTCCTATCAAAGTACAGTCTTGTGCCTTGGTGTGTGGGGGTCTTAGCATGCCTTAAGACCAGCTAGAGGGGTCCTGAGTTGATTGCACCTTTGCAAGTACCAGAACCATACTCTCCCATTTGGGAATCAAAAAAGATTCCCAAATGGGCATCCCATTTTTGACATTTCCTATCAAAGTACAGTCTTGTGCCTTGGTGTGTGGGGGTCTTAGCATGCCTTAAGACCAGCTAGAGGGGTCCTGAGTTGATTGCACCTTTGCAAGTACCAGAACCATACTGTCCCATTTGGGAATCAAGAAAGATTCCCAAATGGGCATCCCACATCAAAATTGTCAGTGTTCCCATGCAGGCATGCTAGCTCCTAGCGGGTCCGATCAAAGACCGTCCTGCTCCATTTGAGTGTGGTAACAACATATTAAAAAATCAGCATGATTGCATGTTCAGAAAAAAAGTTGCTTCAATCTGATCAAGCTGTACAGATGGTGTCAGGGGCTATGATCCTGACACCATATAGACTTTGGTTTCTCCAACAAGGCAATTTTTTTTTCTGAAGGACTTGGGTAGTTTATTCTTTCACATTATGATAGTAGACACTGTCCCTGTTATGCGTGTGAAATATGGGGTTCCTAGTGTAATATTAAGGGTAATTTATCCATGAAAGATTCCCAAATGGGCACCACTGACATTTGGGAATCCTGTCGAAAATTCAAACTTTGGAACGCATTTTGAAGGTCTTAACATTGACCAATGTGCACAAAAATCTCACCACACGTTGTTTGTAATGTCCACTTTAACCTAGAAGTGGTTGCAAGTTTCTAGCTTTAGTGAAAGGGTCATGAAGCCATGAAAATGTTAAGAAAGGTCACATAGGTCACACTGTCCATTTGGGAATCAAAAAAGATTCCCAAATGGGCATCCCAATTTTTTACATTTCCTATCAAAGTAGAGTATTGTGCCTTGGTGTGTGGGGGTCTTAGCATGCCCCAAGACCAGCTAGAGGGGTCCTGCGTTGATTGCACCTTTGCAAGTACCAGAACCATACTGTCCCATTTGGGAATCAAAAAAGATTCCCAAATGGGCATCCCATTTTTGACATTTCCTATCAAAGTACAGTCTTGTGCCTTGGTGTGTGGGGGTCTTAGCATGCCTTAAGACCAGCTAGAGGGGTCCTGAGTTGATTGCACCTTTGCAAGTACCAGAACCATACTCTCCCATTTGGGAATCAAAAAAGATTCCCAAATGGGCATCCCATTTTTGACATTTCCTATCAAAGTACAGTCTTGTGCCTTGGTGTGTGGGGGTCTTAGCATGCCTTAAGACCAGCTAGAGGGGTCCTGAGTTGATTGCACCTTTGCAAGTACCAGAACCATACTGTCCCATTTGGGAATCAAGAAAGATTCCCAAATGGGCATCCCACATCAAAATTGTCAGTGTTCCCATGCAGGCATGCTAGCTCCTAGCGGGTCCGATCAAAGACCGTCCTGCTCCATTTGAGTGTGGTAACAACATATTAAAAAATCAGCATGATTGCATGTTCAGAAAAAAAGTTGCTTCAATCTGATCAAGCTGTACAGATGGTGTCAGGGGCTATGATCCTGACACCATATAGACTTTGGTTTCTCCAACAAGGCAATTTTTTTTTCTGAAGGACTTGGGTAGTTTATTCTTTCACATTATGATAGTAGACACTGTCCCTGTTATGCGTGTGAAATATGGGGTTCCTAGTGTAATATTAAGGGTAATTTATCCATGAAAGATTCCCAAATGGGCACCACTGACATTTGGGAATCCTGTCGAAAATTCAAACTTTGGAACGCATTTTGAAGGTCTTAACATTGACCAATGTGCACAAAAATCTCACCACACGTTGTTTGTAATGTCCACTTTAACCTAGAAGTGGTTGCAAGTTTCTAGCTTTAGTGAAAGGGTCATGAAGCCATGAAAATGTTAAGAAAGGTCACATAGGTCACACTGTCCATTTGGGAATCAAAAAAGATTCCCAAATGGGCATCCCAATTTTTTACATTTCCTATCAAAGTAGAGTATTGTGCCTTGGTGTGTGGGGGTCTTAGCATGCCCCAAGACCAGCTAGAGGGGTCCTGCGTTGATTGCACCTTTGCAAGTACCAGAACCATACTGTCCCATTTGGGAATCAAAAAAGATTCCCAAATGGGCATCCCATTTTTGACATTTCCTATCAAAGTACAGTCTTGTGCCTTGGTGTGTGGGGGTCTTAGCATGCCTTAAGACCAGCTAGAGGGGTCCTGAGTTGATTGCACCTTTGCAAGTACCAGAACCATACTCTCCCATTTGGGAATCAAAAAAGATTCCCAAATGGGCATCCCATTTTTGACATTTCCTATCAAAGTACAGTCTTGTGCCTTGGTGTGTGGGGGTCTTAGCATGCCTTAAGACCAGCTAGAGGGGTCCTGAGTTGATTGCACCTTTGCAAGTACCAGAACCATACTGTCCCATTTGGGAATCAAGAAAGATTCCCAAATGGGCATCCCACATCAAAATTGTCAGTGTTCCCATGCAGGCATGCTAGCTCCTAGCGGGTCCGATCAAAGACCGTCCTGCTCCATTTGAGTGTGGTAACAACATATTAAAAAATCAGCATGATTGCATGTTCAGAAAAAAAGTTGCTTCAATCTGATCAAGCTGTACAGATGGTGTCAGGGGCTATGATCCTGACACCATATAGACTTTGGTTTCTCCAACAAGGCAATTTTTTTTTCTGAAGGACTTGGGTAGTTTATTCTTTCACATTATGATAGTAGACACTGTCCCTGTTATGCGTGTGAAATATGGGGTTCCTAGTGTAATATTAAGGGTAATTTATCCATGAAAGATTCCCAAATGGGCACCACTGACATTTGGGAATCCTGTCGAAAATTCAAACTTTGGAACGCATTTTGAAGGTCTTAACATTGACCAATGTGCACAAAAATCTCACCACACGTTGTTTGTAATGTCCACTTTAACCTAGAAGTGGTTGCAAGTTTCTAGCTTTAGTGAAAGGGTCATGAAGCCATGAAAATGTTAAGAAAGGTCACATAGGTCACACTGTCCATTTGGGAATCAAAAAAGATTCCCAAATGGGCATCCCAATTTTTTACATTTCCTATCAAAGTAGAGTATTGTGCCTTGGTGTGTGGGGGTCTTAGCATGCCCCAAGACCAGCTAGAGGGGTCCTGCGTTGATTGCACCTTTGCAAGTACCAGAACCATACTGTCCCATTTGGGAATCAAAAAAGATTCCCAAATGGGCATCCCATTTTTGACATTTCCTATCAAAGTACAGTCTTGTGCCTTGGTGTGTAGGGGTCTTAGCATGCCCCAAGACCAGCTAGAGGGGTCCTGAGTTGATTGCACCTTTGCAAGTATGAAAAAAACATACTGTACATTTGGGAATCCCTATTGGATTTGAATGGTGACATTTGGGAATCTTTGTGACATATGGGAATCCCCATTGTGGACTCTTTTGACATTTGGGAATCTTTCACAAATTGCACATTTTTGACATTTCCTATCAAAGTAGAGTATTGTGCCTTGGTGTGTGGGGGTCTTAGCATGCCCCAAGACCAGCTAGAGGGGTCCTGAGTTGATTGCACCTTTGCAAGTACCAGAACCATACTCTCCCATTTGGGAATCAAAAAAGATTCCCAAATGGGCATCCCATTTTTGACATTTCCTATCAAAGTACAGTCTTGTGCCTTGGTGTGTGGGGGTCTTAGCATGCCCCAAGACCAGCTAGAGGGGTCCTGAGTTGATTGCACCTTTGCAAGTACCAGAACCATACTCTCCCATTTGGGAATCAAAAAAGATTCCCAAATGGGCATCCCATTTTTGACATTTCCTATCAAAGTACAGTCTTGTGCCTTGGTGTGTGGGTGTCTTAGCATGCCCCAAGACCAGCTAGATGGGTCCTGAGTTGATTGCACCTTTGCAAGTACCAGAACCATACTGTCCCATTTGGGAATCAAGAAAGATTCCCAAATGGGCATCCCACATCAAAATTGTCAGTGTTCCCATGCAGGCATGCTAGCTTCTAGCGGGTCCGATCAAAGACCGTCCTGCTCCATTTGAGTGTGGTAACAACATATTAAAAAATCAGCATGATTGCATGTTCAGAAAAAAAGTTGCTTCAATCTGATCAAGCTGTACAGATGGTGTCAGGGGCTATGATCCTGACACCATATAGACTTTGGTTTCTCCAACAAGGCAATTTTTTTTTCTGAAGGACTTGGGTAGTTTATTCTTTCACATTATGATAGTAGACACTGTCCCTGTTATGCGTGTGAAATATGGGGTTCCTAGTGTAATATTAAGGGTAATTTATCCATGAAAGATTCCCAAATGGGCACCACTGACATTTGGGAATCCTGTCGAAAATTCAAACTTTGGAGCGCATTTTGAAGGTCTTAACATTGACCAATGTGCACAAAAATCTCACCACACGTTGTTTGTAATGTCCACTTTAACCTAGAAGTGGTTGCAAGTTTCTAGCTTTAGTGAAAGGGTCATGAAGCCATGAAAATGTTAAGAAAGGTCACATAGGTCACACTGTCCATTTGGGAATCAAAAAAGATTCCCAAATGGGCATCCCAATTTTTTACATTTCCTATCAAAGTAGAGTATTGTGCCTTGGTGTGTGGGGGTCTTAGCATGCCCCAAGACCAGCTAGAGGGGTCCTGCGTTGATTGCACCTTTGCAAGTACCAGAACCATACTGTCCCATTTGGGAATCAAAAAAGATTCCCAAATGGGCATCCCATTTTTGACATTTCCTATCAAAGTACAGTCTTGTGCCTTGGTGTGTAGGGGTCTTAGCATGCCCCAAGACCAGCTAGAGGGGTCCTGAGTTGATTGCACCTTTGCAAGTATGAAAAAAACATACTGTACATTTGGGAATCCCTATTGGATTTGAATGGTGACATTTGGGAATCTTTGTGACATATGGGAATCCCCATTGGGGACTCTTTTGACATTTGGGAATCTTTCACAAATTGCACATTTTTGACATTTCCTATCAAAGTAGAGTATTGTGCCTTGGTGTGTGGGGGTCTTAGCATGCCCCAAGACCAGCTAGAGGGGTCCTGAGTTGATTGCACCTTTGCAAGTACCAGAACCATACTCTCCCATTTGGGAATCAAAAAAGATTCCCAAATGGGCATCCCATTTTTGACATTTCCTATCAAAGTACAGTCTTGTGCCTTGGTGTGTGTGGGTCTTAGCATGCCCCAAGACCAGCTAGAGGGGTCCTGAGTTGATTGCACCTTTGCAAGTACCAGAACCATACTCTCCCATTTGGGAATCAAAAAAGATTCCCAAATGGGCATCCCATTTTTGACATTTCCTATCAAAGTACAGTCTTGTGCCTTGGTGTGTGGGGGTATTAGCATGCCCCAAGACCAGCTAGAGGGGTCCTGAGTTGATTGCACCTTTGCAAGTACCAGAACCATACTCTCCCATTTGGGAATCAAAAAAGATTCCCAAATGTGCATCCCATTTTTGACATTTCCTATCAAAGTACAGTCTTGTCCCTTGGTGTGTGGGTGTCTTAGCATGCCCCAAGACTAGCTAGATGGGTCCTGAGTTGATTGCACCTTTGCAAGTACCAGAACCATACTGTCCCATTTGGGAATCAAGAAAGATTCCCAAATGGGCATCCCACATCAAAATTGTCAGTGTTCCCATGCAGGCATGCTAGCTCCTAGCGGGTCCGATCAAAGACCGTCCTGCTCCATTTGAGTGTGGTAACAACATATTAAAAAATCAGCATGATTGCATGTTCAGAAAAAAAGTTGCTTCAATCTGATCAAGCTGTACAGATGGTGTCAGGGGCTATGATCCTGACACCATATAGACTTTGGTTTCTCCAACAAGGCAATTTTTTTTTCTGAAGGACTTGGGTAGTTTATTCTTTCACATTATGATAGTAGACACTGTCCCTGTTATGCGTGTGAAATATGGGGTTCCTAGTGTAATATTAAGGGTAATTTATCCATGAAAGATTCCCAAATGGGCACCACTGACATTTGGGAATCCTGTCGAAAATTCAAACTTTGGAGCGCATTTTGAAGGTCTTAACATTGACCAATGTGCACAAAAATCTCACCACACGTTGTTTGTAATGTCCACTTTAACCTAGAAGTGGTTGCAAGTTTCTAGCTTTAGTGAAAGGGTCATGAAGCCATGAAAATGTTAAGAAAGATCACATAGGTCACACTGTCCATTTGGGAATCAAAAAAGATTCCCAAATGGGCATCCCAATTTTTTACATTTCCTATCAAAGTAGAGTATTGTGCCTTGGTGTGTGGGGGTCTTAGCATGCCCCAAGACCAGCTAGAGGGGTCCTGCGTTGATTGCACCTTTGCAAGTACCAGAACCATACTGTCCCATTTGGGAATCAAAAAAGATTCCCAAATGGGCATCCCATTTTTGACATTTCCTATCAAAGTACAGTCTTGTGCCTTGGTGTGTAGGGGTCTTAGCATGCCCCAAGAACAGCTAGAGGGGTCCTGAGTTGATTGCACCTTTGCAAGTATGAAAAAAACATACTGTACATTTGGGAATCCCTATTGGATTTGAATGGTGACATTTGGGAATCTTTGTGACATATGGGAATCCCCATTGGGGACTCTTTTGACATTTGGGAATCTTTCACAAATTGCACATTTTTGACATTTCCTATCAAAGTAGAGTATTGTGCCTTGGTGTGTGGGGGTCTTAGCATGCCCCAAGACCAGCTAGAGGGGTCCTGAGTTGATTGCACCTTTGCAAGTACCAGAACCATACTCTCCCATTTGGGAATCAAAAAAGATTCCCAAATGGGCATCCCATTTTTGACATTTCCTATCAAAGTACAGTCTTGTGCCTTGGTGTGTGTGGGTCTTAGCATGCCCCAAGACCAGCTAGAGGGGTCCTGAGTTGATTGCACCTTTGCAAGTACCAGAACCATACTCTCCCATTTGGGAATCAAAAAAGATTCCCAAATGGGCATCCCATTTTTGACATTTCCTATCAAAGTACAGTCTTGTGCCTTGGTGTGTGGGGGTATTAGCATGCCCCAAGACCAGCTAGAGGGGTCCTGAGTTGATTGCACCTTTGCAAGTACCAGAACCATACTCTCCCATTTGGGAATCAAAAAAGATTCCCAAATGGGCATCCCATTTTTGACATTTCCTATCAAAGTACAGTCTTGTCCCTTGGTGTGTGGGTGTCTTAGCATGCCCCAAGACCAGCTAGATGGGTCCTGAGTTGATTGCACCTTTGCAAGTACCAGAACCATACTGTCCCATTTGGGAATCAAGAAAGATTCCCAAATGGGCATCCCACATCAAAATTGTCAGTGTTCCCATGCAGGCATGCTAGCTCCTAGCGGGTCCGATCAAAGACCGTCCTGCTCCATTTGAGTGTGGTAACAACATATTAAAAAATCAGCATGATTGCATGTTCAGAAAAAAAGTTGCTTCAATCTGATCAAGCTGTACAGATGGTGTCAGGGGCTATGATCCTGACACCATATAGACTTTGGTTTCTCCAACAAGGCAATTTTTTTTTCTGAAGGACTTGGGTAGTTTATTCTTTCACATTATGATAGTAGACACTGTCCCTGTTATGCGTGTGAAATATGGGGTTCCTAGTGTAATATTAAGGGTAATTTATCCATGAAAGATTCCCAAATGGGCACCACTGACATTTGGGAATCCTGTCGAAAATTCAAACTGTGGAGCGCATTTTGAAGGTCTTAACATTGACCAATGTGCACAAAAATCTCACCACACGTTGTTTGTAATGTCCACTTTAACCTAGAAGTGGTTGCAAGTTTCTAGCTTTAGTGAAAGGGTCATGAAGCCATGAAAATGTTAAGAAAGGTCACATAGGTCACACTGTCCATTTGGGAATCAAAAAAGATTCCCAAATGGGCATCCCAATTTTTTACATTTCCTATCAAAGTAGAGTATTGTGCCTTGGTGTGTGGGGGTCTTAGCATGCCCCAAGACCAGCTAGAGGGGTCCTGCGTTGATTGCACCTTTGCAAGTATGAAAAAAACATACTGTACATTTGGGAATCCCTATTGGATTTCAATGGTGACATTTGGGAATCTTTGTGACATATGGGAATCCCCATTGGGGACTCTTTTGACATTTGGGAATCCCTATTGGATTTGAATGGTGACATTGGGGTCTCTTTCTGACACTTGGGACTCGCAGGGGGGGCGTCCATATGGGACTCTTTTGACATTGGGGAATCCCCATTGGGGACTCTTTTGACATTTGGGAATCTTTCACAAATTGCACATTTTTGACATTTCCTATCAAAGTAGAGTATTGTGCCTTGGTGTGTGGGGTTCTTAGCATGCCCCAAGACCAGCTAGAGGGGTCCTGAGTTGATTGCAGCTTTGCAAGTACCAGAACCATACTGTCCCATTTGGGAATCAAAAAAGATTCCCAAATGGGCATCCCAATTTTTGACATTTCCTATCAAAGTACAGTCTTGTGCCTTGGTGTGTGGTGGTCTTAGCATGCCCCAAGACCAGCTAGAGAGGTCCTGTGTTTATTGGACCGTTGGAATTATGAAAAAAACATACTGTACATTTGGGAATCCCTATTGGATTTGAATGGCCGTTGTACACTGACGTGTGGCGGCTGTACACGGCTGTTTCTCCAAAATGGATGGGGCTAGAAGGCTGACACTCGGTGGTCTTAGAGTACCCAGGGGTCCCATGAACATACTACAGTATCAGCCTCCTAGCCCCCACCACTTTGGAGAAACAGGCGTGTACAGCCGCCATAGGTCGGTGTACAACCGCAATAGGTTTACATGATAAAATTAAAATTGCTTGAATCAACTCAACCCTCTGCACAGTAACAGTACACCATGGAGACATGAACCTACTGCCATATCAACCTCCTACCCCAAGACACTTTGGAGATATTGCCATCCTAACCCTAACCTAACCAAAAAGCACCGCATAGACAATGCATTGACATGTATCGAAAAATGGAAAAATTAACGGAACGTGGTAGAGCTTCACGGATGGTCTCATTTGAAAGCTAGCCTAGGAATTAGTGGGATGAGGTGGTGGTTGGGAGAGGCTATGACCTTGCACTCTGGAGATATTGCCAACCTAACCCTAACCTAACCAAAAAGCACCGCATAGACAAAGCATTGACATGTATCGAAAAATGGAAAAATTAACGGAACGTGGTAGAGCTTCACGGATGGTCTCATTTGAAAGCTAGCCTAGGAATTAGTGGGATGAGGTGGTGGTTGGGAGAGGCTATGACCTTGCACTCTGGAGATATTGCCAACCTAACCCTAACCTAACCAAAAAGCACCGCATAGACAATGCATTGACATGTATCGAAAAATGGAAAAATTAACGGAACGTGGTAGAGCTTCACGGATGGTCTCATTTGAAAGCTAGCCTAGGAATTAGTGGGATGAGGTGGTGGTTCTGAGTAGCTACCAACTTCTACACTGGAGATATAGCCTATCTGGCAAACGGTTATAAATTTGGTTATAACCGTTTTCCAGAAAATGGGAAAAATTAACGGAACGTCGTAGAGCTTCACGGATGGTTTCATTTGAAAGCTAGCCTAGGAATTAGTGGGGGAAGGTGGTGGTTGGGAGAGGATATGACCTTGCACTTTGGAGATATTGACCCGTACACTCACCATGCAAACCTATGGCGGCTGTACACCGACCTATGGCGGCTGTACACGCCTGTCTCAGGTCAATATCTCCAAAGTGGCTGGGGGTAGGAGGCTGATCTCAGAGTATGTTCATGCCACACGTTGGTACTTGAGGACCCCCGCTTTACAGCCTCCTAGCCCCCACCGTATTGGAGAAATGTGGCGTGTACAGCCGCCATTGCTGTTGTACACAAACCTATGGCGGCGGTACACGCCACATTTCTCCAAAGTGGTGGGGGCTAGGAGGCTATAAAGCGGGGGTCCTCAAGTACCAAAGGGTGGGATGAACATACCCTGAGATCAGCCTCCTACCCCCAGCCACTTTGGAGATATTGACCTGAGACAGGCGTGTACAGCCGCCATAGGTCGGTGTACAGCCGCAATAGGTTTGCATGGTGAGTGTCCAGGCCAATATCTCCAAAGTGGCTGGGGGTAGGAAGCTCATAATGTAACCTCAGCATCCTCTTACCATAAGGGACAAGCCCTCCGAATACCGTAAGGATTGGAGAAAGTTGAATTTTACCCTCTTGGCTGCTAGAAGTCAATTTTGAGATTTTGAGATTTTGGTCAAAAATTCAAATTGCTCGGATTGCCTCGAAACACAGCACACTTAAAGAGTACCATGGAGGTATGAACATACTGCCATATCAGCCTCCTAGCCCCTGTCACTTTGGAGATATTGGGCGTGTACAGCCGCCATACATTCCTATGGCGGCTTTACACGCCTGTCTCAGGTCAATATCTCCAAAGTGGCTGGGGGTAGGAGGCTGATCTCAGAGTATGTTCATGCCACACTTTGGTACTTGAGGACCCCCGCTTTACAGCCTCCTAGCCCCCACCGTTTTGGAGAAATGTGGCGTGTACAGCCGCCATTGCTGTTGTACACAAACCTATGGCGGCGGTACACGCCACATTTCTCCAAAGTGGTGGGGGCTAGGAGGCTGATCTCAGAGTATGTTTATCCCACTCTTTGGTACTTGAGGTCCCCCGCTTTATAGCCTCCTAGCCCCCACCGCTTTGGAGAAATTTGGCGTGTACAGCCGCCATATAAACCTATTGGCAACCTATGGCGGCGGTACACGCCACATTTCTCCAAAGTGGTGGGGGCTAGGAGGCTGATACTGTAGTATGTTCATGCCACCAAATGGTTGTCTAAGACCACCAAGTGGCATCCTTCTAGGCCAAACCACTTTGGAGAATCAAGCGCGTGACAGTAACCCTAATCGTACCCTAATGGTCAATATCTCCAAAGATTCTTGGTCTAGGAGGCTGATATGGCAGTATGTTAATGTCTCCATGGTGTACTGTTACTGTGCATAGGTTTTGAGCCAATCCGAGCAATTTTAATTTTAACATGTAAACCTATTGCGGTTGTACACCGTCCTATGGCGGCTGTACACGCCTGTCTCAGGTCAATATCTCCAAAGTGGCTGGGGGTAGGAGGCTGATCTCAGAGTATGTTCATCCCACTCTTTGGTACTTGAGGACCCCCGCTTTACAGCCTCCTAGCCCCCACCGTTTTGGAGAAATGTGGCGTGTACAGCCGCCATTGCTGTTGTACACAAACCTATGGCGGCGGTACACGCTACATTTCTCCAAAGTGGTGGGGGCTAGGAGGCTGATCTCAGAGTATGTTTATCCCACTCTTTGGTACTTGAGGACCCCCGCTTTATAGCCTCCTAGCCCCCACCGCTTTGGAGAAAATTGGCGTGTACAGCCGCCATACATTCCTATGGCGGCTGTACACGCCTGTTTCAGGTCAATATCTCCAAAGTGGCTGGGGGTAGGAGGCTCATAATGTAACCTCAGCATCCTCTTACCATAAGGGACAAGGCCTCCGAATACCGTAAGGATTGGAGAAAGTTGAATTTTACCCTCTCGGCTGCTGGAAGTCAATTTTGAGATTTTGGTCAAAATTCAAATTGCTCGGATTGCCTCGAAACACAGCACACTAAAAGAGTACCATGGAGGTATGAACATACTGCCATATCAGCCTCCTAGCCCCCACTGTTTTGGAGAAATGTGGCGTGTACAGCCGCCATTGCTGTTGTACACAAACCTATGGCGGCGGTACACGCCACATTTCTCCAAAGTGGTGTGGGCTAGGAGGCTGATCTCAGAGTATGTTTATCCCACTCTTTAGTACTTGAGGACCCTTGCTTTATAGCCTCTTAGCCCCCACAGCTTTGGAGAAATTGGGCGTGTACAGCCGCCATATAAACCTATTGGCAACCTATGGCGGCGGTACACGCCACATTTCTCAAAAGTGGTGGGGGCTAGGAAGCTATAAAGCGGGGGTCCTCAAGTACCAAAGGGTGGCATGAACATACTCTGAGATCAGCCTCCTACTCCCAACCGATCGTGAGAAACGGCCGCGTACAGCCCCCACATGTCAGTGTACACGGGTCAATATCTCCAAAGATTCTTGGTCTAGGAGGCTGATATGGCAGTATGTTCATGTCTCCATGGTGTACTGTTACTGTGCATAGGTTTCGAGCCAATCCGAGCAATTTTAATTTTAACATGTAAACCTATGGCGGTTGTACACCGACCTATGGCGGCTGTACACGCCTGTTTCTCCAAACTGGTGCATGATAGGAGGCTATCGCTCGGTGGTGTTAAAGTACCAAGTGTTGACACTAACATACTGGAATATCAGCCTCCTAGCTCTCCGTTAAGTGTGGAAATAAAGGAATGTACAGCCGCTATATAAACCTATTGGCACTGTACGCCTTTCCCGTACGGCCTACAAACATCCCACAGATATGAATCAAAACTTAGATTGCTCTAGAGTGTCCAAGGATCAACATATTTCAGCGTCAGCCCCCAAGATTAAGCGGTTTTCTTAATTGATCAAAATGATCAATTCTTGCACAGAAGGGTGTTGTACTCTAAGAGCCTGATAGTGTCCTGGTTCAAATTTGGAGATATGTGAGGATTTTTTTTTTCTAGAGGGGTTAGCTGAAATTTCTCTGCACAGTCTCGATGGACACTCACTCATGACCGACTGACCCGATTTTGAGGCCTCTAGTGCTTTCGGAACCCCCTCTGTACAGAAAAACAATGTGCGTGTACAGGCGCCATAGGAATTCGGCGGCTGTACACATTCTCCCTAAGTCGCTTCCCGTAACCCGACCGAAGGTAGCAGAGACGAAAGCTCTGCACATTCTGCAATGGCAGGGCATGCTGAGTAACTGACCCGAGTACTGTGTCTGTACTGTGCATGTAAAGGTCCTCCAGGGGCTGTGACCTTTGTTTCAAAAGGTCATGTGTACAACGGCAACAGTTTCAATGGTGAGGACATTCCTATGGCGGTTGTACACATCATCTTTTTAATTTTTAAAGGTGTTGTCAACGCAGTAGGAGGCTGATCTCAGAGTATGTTCATCCCACCCTTTGGTACTTGAGAACCCCCGCTTTATAGCCTCCTAGCCCCCACCGCTTTGGAGAAATTGTGCGTGTACAGCCGCCATACATTCCTATGGCGGCTGTACACATCATCTCCAAATTGACAGGGGCTAGGAGGCTGATATGGCAGTATGTTCATGTCTCCATGGTGTACTGTTACTGTGCATAGGTTTCGAGCAAATCGGAGCAATTTTAATTTTAACTTGTAAACCTATTGCTGTTGTACACGAAACTACACGAACCTGTGGCGCCTGTACACGCCTGTGTACTGTAGCGTATTAAAAGAAATCGAGCGGTCCGATCGGTCCGAAACCCGTACGGCCCTTTGTGCTCGAGGTCCCGATCACGCACGCCGGATTTCGTGCCGAACGGACCGCTCTGAATATCCCGTTCTCCGATTGGCCCATATGGGACGCTCCGATTGGTCCGCCGTACAGAGGGCCTGATCACGCTCACCGAAGGGCGTGCCGATCGGAAAACTTTGAAAATGGAGCTCTCTGATTGGTCCGAAACTCCGCACGCCGTTCGGCCAAGGGCGGGCCTCCACCCCGACCGGAGGTCAGCCCGATCGGTGGGGGTCAACATCAAAACCGGGGCGCCGGCGCCAACGATTCCCAAATGTCAAAAGATTCCCATCTGGCAGGACCTTTCCGAGCCCCGAATGTCAGAGAGATTCCCATCTGGACGTTCAATAGGATCAATAATCATATCGGCTACCCATTTGGCAAATGATTCCCAAATGTCAGAAGTTGGAATTGAAATGAATTGAAACGATCCCCATTTGTACCTAGAAATGACAAGGAAAAGGTTAAAGGATTCCCAAATGTCAAAAGGATCCCATCTGTCAGCAACCTCCAAAAGGCCACTTCACCCCCAAGCGCCAACCCAAAGTCAGAAACGGGGCGCAGAGTCGCCCCCCGGTGGACTCGGAGCGAGGGCGCACCCATGATTCCCAAACGGGCCAATTTTGAGTCCGAAGTGTCAGGGGTCCGAAGTGGGGATTCCCAAATGGCGGCCCCATTGACACTGGGGAATCGATTCCCAAATGTCATGACTTTTCGGACTCGCTCAATGTTAAACATTTCCCATTTGGGAATCCTTTAGCCTCGGTTCCGTAACTGACATCACCAAATTGGACACTTCCTTTCAAAGTACAGCCTTGCACTTTACTGCGTGAGTGTTTAAGCACACCCTGAGACCAGCTAAGCTGGTCCTGAGTTAATCGGACATCAGGAAGTAACTTAACCTCACCTTGACCATATGGCAAATGGCAGCATCAATTTGGACACTTTTTTATTAACTTAGAGTATTGCACCTTGGTGTGTGGGGGTTCTAGCATACCCAGAGACTAGCTACAGTGGGCTTGAGTGTAGTGTACCTTTGCAAAAACCAGAACCGCAATGTCAATTCGGGAAACAGAAACGCTTCCTAAATTGACGTCATTTCAGGAAACATTAATGCTTCCTTAACTGACATCACCAAATTGGACACTTCCTTTCAAAGTACAGCCTTGCACTTTACTGTGTGAGTGTTTAAGCACACCCTGAGACCAGCTAAGCTGGTCCTGAGTTGATTGGACATCAGGAAGTACCCAAACCACACCTTGACCATATGGCAAATGGACGCCATCAATTTGGACACTTCTTATTAACTTAGAGTATTTTACCTTGGTGTGTGGGGGTTTTAGCATGCCCTGAGACTAGCTACAGTGGGCTTGAGTGTAGTGTACCTTTGCAAAGACCAGAACCGGAATGTCAATTTGGGAAACAGAAACGCTTCCTAAATAGACGTCAATTCAGGAAACATTAATGCTTCCTGAACTGACATCACCAAATTGGACACTTCCTTTCAAAGTACAGCCTTGCACTTTACTGTGTGAGTGTTTAAGCACACCCTGAGACCAGCTAAGCTGGTCCTGAGTTGATTGGACCTCAGGAAGTACCCAAACCACACCTTGACCATATGGCAAATGGACGCCATCAATTTGGACACTTCTTATTAACTTAGAGTATTTTACCTTGGTGTGTGGGGGTTTTAGCATGCCCTGAGACTAGCTACAGTGGGCTTGAGTGTAGTGTACCTTTGCAAAGACCAGAACCGCAATGTCAATTCGGGAAACAGAAACGCTTCCTAAATCGACGTCAATTCAGGAAACATTAATGCTTCCTTAACTGACATCACCAAATTGGACACTTCCTTTCACAGTACAGCCTTGCACTTTACTGTGTGAGTGTTTAAGCAAACCCTGAGACCAGCTAAGCTGGTCCTGAGTTAATCGGACATCAGGAAGTAACTTAACCTCACCTTGACCATATGGCAAATGGCAGCATCAATTTGGACACTTTTTTATTAACTTAGAGTATTGCACCTTGGTGTGTGGGGGTTCTAGCATACCCAGAGACTAGCTACAGTGGGCTTGAGTGTAGTGTACCTTTGCAAAAACCAGAACCGCAATGTCAATTCGGGAAACAGAAACGCTTCCTAAATTGACGTCATTTCAGGAAACATTAATGCTTCCTTAACTGACATCACCAAATTGGACACTTCCTTTCAAAGTACAGCCTTGCACTTTACTGTGTGAGTGTTTAAGCACACCCTGAGATCAGCTAAGCTGGTCCTGAGTTAATCGGACATCAGGAAGTAACTTAACCTCACCTTGACCATATGGCAAATGGCAGCATCAATTTGGACACTTTTTTATTAACTTAGAGTATTGCACCTTGGTGTGTGGGGGTTCTAGCATACCCTGAGACTAGCTACAGTGGGCTTGAGTGTAGTGTACCTTTGCAAAAACCAGGACCGCAATGTCAATTCGGGAAACAGAAACGCTTCCTAAATTGACGTCAATTCAGGAAACATTAATGCTTCCTAAACTGACCTCACCAAATTGGACACTTCCCCCCTTCCAAAATGAAAACCGCTTGATCTTGGGGGCTGACGCTGAAATATGTTGATCCTTGGACACTCTAGAGCAATCTAAGTTTTGATTCATATCTGTGAGATGTTTGTAGGCCGTACGGGAAAGGCGTACAGTGCCAATAGGTTTATATGGCGGCTGTACATTCCTTTATTTCCACACTTAACGGAGAGCTAGGAGGCTGATATTCCAGTATGTTAGTGTCAACACTTGTTACTTTAACATCACCGAGCGATAGCCTCCTATACCGCACCAGTTTGGAGAAACAGGCGTGTACAGCCGCCATAGGTCGGTGTACAACCGCCATAGGTTTACATGTTAAAATTAATGAAACGTCGTAGAGCTTCACGGATGGTTTCATTTGAAAGCTAGCCTAGGAATTAGTGGGGGGAAGTTGTGGTTCTGAGTAGCTACCAACTTCTACACTGGAGATATAGCCTATCTGGCAAACGGTTATAACTTTGGTTATAACCGTTTGCCAGAAAATGGGCAAAATTAACGGAACGTCGTAGAGCTTCACGGATGGTTTCATTTGAAAGCTAGCCTAGGAATTAGTGGGGGTAGGTGGTGGTTGGGAGAGGCTATGACCTTTCATTCTGGAGATATTGCCAACCTAACCCTAACCTAACCAAAAAGCACCGCATAGACAATGCATTGACATGTATCGAAATTGGAGAAAATTAAAGGAACGTCGTAGAACTTCACGGATGGTCTCATTTGAAAGCTAGCCTAGGAATTAGTGGGATGAGGTGGTGGTTGGGAGAGGCTATGACCTTGCACTCTGGAGATATTGCCAACCTAACCCTAACCTAACCAAAAAGCACCGCATAGACAATGCATTGACATGTATCGAAATTGGAGAAAATTAAAGGAACGTCGTAGAGCTTCACGGATGGTCTCATTTGAAAGCTAGCCTAGGAATTAGTGGGATGAGGTGGTGGTTGGGAGAGGCTATGACCTTGCACTCTGGAGATATTGCCAACCTAACCCTAACCTAACCAAAAAGCACCGCATAGACAATGCATTGACATGTATAGACAATGCATTGACATGTATCGAAAAATTTACGGAACGTCGTAGAGCTTCACGGATGGTCTCATTTGAAAGCTAGCCTAGGAATTAGTGGGATGAGGTGGTGGTTGGGAGAGGCTATGACCGTGCACTCTGGAGATATTGCCAACCTAACCCTAACCTAACCAAAAAGCACCGCATAGACAATGCATTGACATGTATAGACAATGCATTGACATGTATCGAGAAATTAACGGAACGTCGTAGAACTTCACGGATGGTCTCATTTGAAAGCTAGCCTAGGAATTAGTGGGATGAGGTGGTGGTTGGGAGAGGCTATGACCTTGCACTTTGGAGATATTGACCCGTACACTCACCATGCAAACCTATTGCGGCTGTACACCGACCTATGGCGGCTGTACACGCCACATTTCTCCAAAGTGGTGGGGGCTAGGAGGCTGTAAAGCGGGGGTCCTCAAGTACCAAAGGGTGGGATGAACATACTCTGAGATCAGCCTCCTAGCCCTAGTCACTTTGGAGATATTGACCTGAGACTGGCGTGTACAGCCGCCATAGGTCGGTGTACAGCCGCAATAGGTTTGCATGGTGAGTGTCCAGGCCAATATCTCCAAAGTGGCTGGGGGTAGGAGGCTCATAATGTAACCTCAGCATCCTCTTACCATAAGGGACAAGCCCTCCGAATACCGTAAGGATTGGAGAAAGTTGAATTTTACCCTCTTGGCTGCTGGAAGTCAATTTTGAGTTTTTGAGATTTTGGTCAAAAATTCAAATTGCTCGGATTGCCTCGAAACACAGCACACTTAAAGAGTACCATGGAGGTATGAACATACTGCCATATCAGCCTCCTAGCCCCTGTCACTTTGGAGATATTGACCCGTACACTCACCATGCAAACCTATTGCGGCTGTACACTGCCCTATGGCGGCTGTACACGCCTGTCTCAGGTCAATATCTCCAAAGTGGCTGGGGGTAGGAGGCTGATCTCAGAGTATGTTCATGCCACTCCTTGGTACTTGAAGACCCCCGCTGTACAGCCTCCTAGCCCCCACCGTTTTGGAGAAATGTGGCGTGTACAGCCGCCATTGCTTTTGTACACAAACCTATGGCGGCGGTACACGCCACATTTCTCCAAAGTGGTGGGGGCTAGGAGGCTAATAAGCGGGGGTCCTCAAGTACCAAAGGGTGGGATGAACATACTCTGAGATCAGCCTCCTACTCCCAACCGATCGTGAGAAACGGCCGCGTACAGCCCCCACATGTCAGTGTACACGGGTCAATATCTCCAAAGATTCTTGGTCTAGGAGGCTGATATGGCAGTATGTTCATGTCTCCATGGTGTACTGTTACTGTGCATAGGTTTCGAGCCAATCCGAGCAATTTTAATTTTAACATGTAAACCTATGGCGGTTGTACACCGACCTATGGCGGCTGTACACGCCTGTTTCTCCAAACTGGTGCATGATAGGAGCCTCCTAGCTCTCCGTTAAGTGTGGAAATAAAGGAATGTACAGCCGCCATATAAACCTATTGGCACTGTACGCCTTTCCCGTACGGCCTACAAACATCCCACAGATATGAATCAAAACTTAGATTGCTCTAGAGTGTCCAAGGATCAACATATTTCAGCGTCAGCCCCCAAGATTAAGCGGTTTTCTTAATTGATCAAAATGATCAATTCTTGCACAGAAGGGTGTTGTACTCTAAGAGCCTGACAGTGTCCTGGTTCAAATTTGGAGATATGTGAGGATTTTTTTTTTCTAGAGGGGTTAGCTGAAATTTCTCTGCACAGTCTCGATGGACACTCACTCATGACCCACTGACCCGATTTTGAGGCCTCTAGTGCTTTCGGAACCCCCTCTGTACAGAAAAACAATGTGCGTGTACAGGCGCCATAGGAATTCGGCGGCTGTACACATTCTCCCTAAGTCGCTTCCCGTAACCCGACCGAAGGTAGCAGAGACGAAAGCTCTGCACATTCTGCAATGGCAGGGCATGCTGAGTAACTGACCCGAGTACTGTGTCTGTACTGTGCATGTAAAGGTCCTCCAGGGGCTGTGACCTTTGTTTCAAAAGGTCATGTGTACAACGGCAACAGTTTCAATGGTGAGGACATTCCTATGGCGGTTGTACACATCATCTTTTTAATTTTTAAAGGTGTTGTCAAAGCAGTAGGAGGCTGATCTCAGAGTATGTTCATCCCACCCTTTGGTACTTGAGAACCCCCGCTTTATAGCATCCTAGCCCCCACTGCTTCGGAGAAATTGTGCGTGTACAGCCGCCATACATTCCTATGGCGGCTGTACACATCATCTCCAAATTGACAGGGGCTGGGAGGCTGATATGGCAGTATGTTTATGTCTCCATGGTGTACTGTTACTGTGCATAGGTTTCGAGCAAATCGGAGCAATTTTAATTTTTACATGTAAACCTATTGCTGTTGTACACGAAAGCTGTGGCGCCTGTACACGCCTGTGTACTGTAGCGTATTAAAAGAAATCGAGCGGTCCGATCGGTCCGAAACCCGTACGGCCCTTTGTCCTCGAGGTGCCGATCACGCACGCCGGATTTCGTGCCGAACGGACCGCTCTGAATACCCCGTTCTCCGATTGGCCCATATGGGACGCTCCGATTGGTCCGCCGTACAGAGGGCCCATAGGCCCCGAGGGCCTGATCACGCTCACCGAAGGGCGTGCCGATCGGAAAACTTTGAAAATGGAGCTCTCTGATTGGTCCGAAACTCCGCACGCCGTTAGGCCACGGTCGGGCCTCCACCCTGACCGGACGTCAGCCCGATCGGTGGGGGTCAAACTCAAAACCGGCCCGAGACACTTTTGGCCACCAGGGGGCTCATCGGCGCCCTCCGGAGGGCGCACGGTTCGGATTTGGCGAGGCCACGCCCAAAAACGGCGTCCCGAGAGGTCGCGCGGTCTGGGACGCCGTTTTTGAATGAAAAGTGCCTGGGCTGTACACTCGTCCAAGGAACCTGCCTGGGTTGTACACCATTTGGGCCATTGTACTGTAAATCCCACTTCTGGACATGATCGCTACTCAAATGGACAACAAGTGTCCCATTTGGGCCATTGTACTGTAAATCCCACTTCTGGACTGAATCGCTACTCAAATGGACAATACGTTTCCCATTTGGCCCAGTGAAGAGTAAACCTCCCTTCCGGAGAGTTTACTCTTCTAGTCTAAAGTTTCCAACTTGATTAATGATACGTGACTGCCATCAGGTGGACTTAACACGTCGGTACAACAAAATAACCCAATTGGACAAATGTTTCCCAAAGACCCCCATGCAGCGCATGCCAAAGTGACGACCCCAAATCATTTGGGGACACATTTGTCCACCGTCAATGCAAATAGATACCCAAATGGACGGAACGGGGGAAGGGAATCGGTCCACGGACCGATTTTTGTCAATTTGGGAAGCATTTGGGAAGCAGCAATACCGACCGCGCCACCGGAGGGCGCCGTGGACCGTCCACCCGGGAAGCATTTGTCACTTCGGGGGGCTGTCCGCGAGGGAAGCATCTGTCCACTTGGCAAGCATCGTCCGTCCACGAGGGAAGCATTGGTCCACTTGGCAAGCAATCGTCCACGAGGGAAGCATCGGTCCACTTGGCAAGCAATCGTCCAAGAGGGAAGCATCGGTCCACTTGGCAAGCAATCGTCCACGAGGGAAGCATCGGTCCACTTGGCAAGCAATCGTCCACGAGGGAAGCATCGGTCCACTTGGCAAGCAATCGTCCACCCGGGAAGCATTTGTCACTTCGGGGGGCTGTCCGCGAGGGAAGCATCTGTCCACTTGGCAAGCATCGTCCGTCCACGAGGGAAGCATTGGTCCACTTGGCAAGCAATCGTCCACGAGGGAAGCATCGGTCCACTTGGCAAGCAATCGACTGGCCACGAGGGACACATTCGTCCACTTGGCAAGCATCGTCTGTCCACGAGGGAAGCATTGGTCCACTTGGCATGCAATCGACTGTCCACGAGGGAAGCATTGGTCCACTTGGCAAGCAATCAACTGTCCACGAGGGAAGCATTGGTCCACTTGGCATGCAATCGACTGTCCACGAGGGAAGCATTGGTCCACTTGGCAAGCAATCAACTGTCCACGAGGGAAGCATTGGTCCACTTGGCAAGCATTGTCTGTCCACGAGGGAAGCATTGGTCAACTTGGCAAGCATCGACTGTCCATGGGGGGGTGCTTATCCTACAGCGGGGAAACCTTTTTCCATATGGTGTACAGCAATGCACATTAGTGAGAGGGGGTTTTAGCACACCCTTAGAACAGCTACAGTGGTATTGAGTTTAGTGTACCTTTGCAAAACCCAGAACCACACTGGACATCCCAAATTGGATACTTACTATCAATGTACTGAAACAAATCTGAGATATGTTTCATAACAAAAGCTGCTCTACAAGGCTCTCCTTGTCCCATTCTTGAGGGACATTCCTGAAAGGATATAGGAATGCAGAGGGTTTACAGAACCAGTGCTCTACATGCTGAAATCTGTGTTCCGAGTTGAGGGTTTGGTGCAGGTTTCAAGCCATTCTGACAATTTCTACATGAAATATGATCATTTGAAGGGTGTCCATTTGAGAAGCATTTCCCATTGAAAACATTTTCAATGCAAAAGTACCCCAAAATGACAGTTGTGTGGCACTGGCATGCTCGGTCCCAGCAGGTCCAAACCAAGCCTACTGTACTCCACTTGGGTCTGGCAACAACATACTAAAAGATCAGAGCTCACGCATGTTCAGAAAAAAAATGACTCCAATCTGACCAACTATGAAAGAGGGTGTTGCGGGCTATAAGCCTAACAGTGTCTTCGCCTAGATTTCTCAAATAAACAATCTTTTTTCCCCAAGGGACTTGGAGAGTTTTCACTTCACATGACTGTAGTAGGCCATGTCCCCGCTCTGTGTGTGAAATATGGGATCTCTGAGGCTTCATAAAGTCCTGTAATGTAATATTTAATGTACACAAAACTGTTCCCTAATGGACACAGTGTCATTTTGGGAAACCTGGCGACCTTGCAAACTTTGAGGCTCATTGTCAGTGTCTTGCCATGCACCGATGGGCACAAAAATCATGTCACACATTGTCCTCGAAGCCAACTTAAAAGCAGAAAAGGAATCAAGTGTCTAGTTGTAGCAGAAAGGTCATGACCACCATGAAATGTTGTAAAGGTCAACTGTCCACGAGGGAAGCATCGGTCCACTTGGCAAGCAATCGTCCACCCGGGAAGCATTTGTCACTTCGGGGCCCCCAGGGGGCTGTCCGCGAGGGAAGCATCTGTCCACTTGGCAAGCATCGTCCGTCCACGAGGGAAGCATTGGTCCACTTGGCAAGCAATCGTCCACGAGGGAAGCATTGGTCCACTTGGCAAGCAATCGACTGGCCACGAGGGACACATTTGTCCACTTGGCAAGCATCGTCTGTCCACGAGGGAAGCATTGGTCCACTTGGCAAGCAATCAACTGTCCACGAGGGAAGCATTGGTCCACTTGGCAAGCAATCGACTGTCCACGAGGGAAGCATTGGTCCACTTGGCAAGCAATCGTCCACGAGGGAAGCATCGGTCCACTTGGCAAGCAATCGACTGGCCACGAGGGAAGCATTGGTCCACTTGGCAAGCAATCGACTGTCCACGAGGGAAGCATTGGTCCACTTGGCAAGCAATCAACTGTCCACGAGGGAAGCATTGGTCCACTTGGCAAGCATTGTCTGTCCACGAGGGAAGCATTGGTCAACTTGGCAAGCATCGACTGTCCATGGGGGGGTGCTTATCCTACACCGGGGAAACCTTTTTCCATATGGTGTACAGCAATGCACATTAGTGAGAGGGGGTTTTAGCACACACTTAGAACAGCTACAGTGGTATTGAGTTTAGTGTACCTTTGCAAAACCCAGAACCACACTGGACATCCCAAATTGGATACTTACTATCAATGTACTGAAACAAATCTGAGATATGTTTCATAACAAAAGCTGCTCTACAAGGCTCTCCTTGTCCCATTCTTGAGGGACATTCCTGAAAGGATATAGGAATGCAGAGGGTTTACAGAACCAGTGCTCTACATGCTAAATCTGTGTTCCGAGTTGAGGGTTTGGTGCAGGTTTCAAGCCATTCTGACAATTTCTACATGAAATATGATCATTTGAAGGGTGTCCATTTGAGAAGCATTTCCCATTGAAAACATTTTCAATGCAAAAGTACCCCAAAATGACAGTTGTGTGGCACTGGCATGCTGGGTCCCAGCAGGTCCAAACCAAGCCTACTGTACTCCACTTGGGTCTGGCAACAACATACTAAAAGATCAGAGCTCACGCATGTTCAGAAAAAAAATGACTCCAATCTGACCAACTATGAAAGAGGGTGTTGCGGGCTATAAGCCTAACAGTGTCTTCGCCTAGATTTCTCAAATAAACAATCTTTTTTCCCCAAGGGACTTGGAGAGTTTTCACTTCACATGACTGTAGTAGGCCATGTCCCCACTCTGTGTGTGAAATATGGGATCTCTGAGGCTTCAGAAAGTCCTGTAATGTAATATTTAATGTACACAAAACTGTTCCCTAATGGACACAGTGTCATTTTGGGAAACATGGCGACCTTGCAAACATTGAGGCTCATTTTCAGTGTCTTGCCATGCACCGATGGGCACAAAAATCATGTCACACATTGTCCTCGAAGCCAACTTTAAAGCAGAAAAGGAATCAAGTGTCTAGTTGTAGCAGAAAGGTCATGACCACCATGAAATGTTGTAAAGGTCAACCGCAATGTCAATTCGGGAAACAGAAACGCTTCCTAAATTGACGTCAATTCAGGAAACATTAATGCTTCCTTAACTGACATCACCAAATTGGACACTTCCTTTCAAAGTACAGCCTTGCACTTTACTGCGTGAGTGTTTAAGCACACCCTGAGACCAGCTAAGCTGGTCCTGAGTTAATCGGACATCAGGAAGTAACTTAACCTCACCCTGACCATATGGCAAATGGCAGCATCAATTTGGACACTTCTTATTAACTTAGAGTTTTGCACCTTGGTGTGTGGGGGTTCTAGCATACCCTGAGACTAGCTACAGTGGGCTTGAGTGTAGTGTACCTTTGCAAAAACCAGAACCGCAATGTCAATTCAGGAAACAGAAACGCTTCCTAAATAGACGTCAATTCAGGAAACATTAATGCTTCCTTAACTGACATCACTAAATTGGACACTTCCTTTCAAAGTACAGCCTTGCACTTTACTGTGTGAGTGTTTAAGCACACCCTGAGACCAGCTAAGCTGGTCCTGAGTTGATTGGACCTCAGGAAGTACCCAAACCACACCTTGACCATATGGCAAATGGACGCCATCAATTTGGACACTTCTTATTAACTTAGAGTATTTTACCTTGGTGTGTGGGGGTTTTAGCATGCCCTGAGACTAGCTACAGTGGGCTTGAGTGTAGTGTACCTTTGCAAAGACCAGAACCGCAATGTCAATTCGGGAAACAGAAACGCTTCCTAAATCGACGTCAATTCAGGAAACATTAATGCTTCCTTAACTGACATCACCAAATTGGACACTTCCTTTCACAGTACAGCCTTGCACTTTACTGTGTGAGTGTTTAAGCAAACCCTGAGACCAGCTAAGCTGGTCCTGAGTTAATCGGACATCAGGAAGTAACTTAACCTCACCTTGACCATATGGCAAATGGCAGCATCAATTTGGACACTTTTTTATTAACTTAGAGTATTGCACCTTGGTGTGTGGGGGTTCTAGCATACCCAGAGACTAGCTACAGTGGGCTTGAGTGTAGTGTACCTTTGCAAAAACCAGAACCGCAATGTCAATTCGGGAAACAGAAACGCTTCCTAAATTGACGTCATTTCAGGAAACATTAATGCTTCCTTAACTGACATCACCAAATTGGACACTTCCTTTCAAAGTACAGCCTTGCACTTTACTGTGTGAGTGTTTAAGCACACCCTGAGATCAGCTAAGCTGGTCCTGAGTTAATCGGACATCAGGAAGTAACTTAACCTCACCTTGACCATATGGCAAATGGCAGCATCAATTTGGACACTTTTTTATTAACTTAGAGTATTGCACCTTGGTGTGTGGGGGTTCTAGCATACCCTGAGACTAGCTACAGTGGGCTTGAGTGTAGTGTACCTTTGCAAAAACCAGGACCGCAATGTCAATTCGGGAAACAGAAACGCTTCCTAAATTGACGTCAATTCAGGAAACATTAATGCTTCCTAAACTGACCTCACCAAATTGGACACTTCCCCCCTTCCAAAATGAAAACCGCTTGATCTTGGGGGCTGACGCTGAAATATGTTGATCCTTGGACACTCTAGAGCAATCTAAGTTTTGATTCATATCTGTGAGATGTTTGTAGGCCGTACGGGAAAGGCGTACAGTGCCAATAGGTTTATATGGCGGCTGTACATTCCTTTATTTCCACACTTAACGGAGAGCTAGGAGGCTGATATTCCAGTATGTTAGTGTCAACACTTGTTACTTTAACATCACCGAGCGATAGCCTCCTATACCGCACCAGTTTGGAGAAACAGGCGTGTACAGCCGCCATAGGTCGGTGTACAACCGCCATAGGTTTACATGTTAAAATTAATGAAACGTCGTAGAGCTTCACGGATGGTTTCATTTGAAAGCTAGCCTAGGAATTAGTGGGGGGAAGTTGTGGTTCTGAGTAGCTACCAACTTCTACACTGGAGATATAGCCTATCTGGCAAACGGTTATAACTTTGGTTATAACCGTTTGCCAGAAAATGGGCAAAATTAACGGAACGTCGTAGAGCTTCACGGATGGTTTCATTTGAAAGCTAGCCTAGGAATTAGTGGGGGTAGGTGGTGGTTGGGAGAGGCTATGACCTTTCATTCTGGAGATATTGCCAACCTAACCCTAACCTAACCAAAAAGCACCGCATAGACAATGCATTGACATGTATCGAAATTGGAGAAAATTAAAGGAACGTCGTAGAACTTCACGGATGGTCTCATTTGAAAGCTAGCCTAGGAATTAGTGGGATGAGGTGGTGGTTGGGAGAGGCTATGACCTTGCACTCTGGAGATATTGCCAACCTAACCCTAACCTAACCAAAAAGCACCGCATAGACAATGCATTGACATGTATCGAAATTGGAGAAAATTAAAGGAACGTCGTAGAGCTTCACGGATGGTCTCATTTGAAAGCTAGCCTAGGAATTAGTGGGATGAGGTGGTGGTTGGGAGAGGCTATGACCTTGCACTCTGGAGATATTGCCAACCTAACCCTAACCTAACCAAAAAGCACCGCATAGACAATGCATTGACATGTATAGACAATGCATTGACATGTATCGAAAAATTTACGGAACGTCGTAGAGCTTCACGGATGGTCTCATTTGAAAGCTAGCCTAGGAATTAGTGGGATGAGGTGGTGGTTGGGAGAGGCTATGACCGTGCACTCTGGAGATATTGCCAACCTAACCCTAACCTAACCAAAAAGCACCGCATAGACAATGCATTGACATGTATAGACAATGCATTGACATGTATCGAGAAATTAACGGAACGTCGTAGAACTTCACGGATGGTCTCATTTGAAAGCTAGCCTAGGAATTAGTGGGATGAGGTGGTGGTTGGGAGAGGCTATGACCTTGCACTTTGGAGATATTGACCCGTACACTCACCATGCAAACCTATTGCGGCTGTACACCGACCTATGGCGGCTGTACACGCCACATTTCTCCAAAGTGGTGGGGGCTAGGAGGCTGTAAAGCGGGGGTCCTCAAGTACCAAAGGGTGGGATGAACATACTCTGAGATCAGCCTCCTAGCCCTAGTCACTTTGGAGATATTGACCTGAGACTGGCGTGTACAGCCGCCATAGGTCGGTGTACAGCCGCAATAGGTTTGCATGGTGAGTGTCCAGGCCAATATCTCCAAAGTGGCTGGGGGTAGGAGGCTCATAATGTAACCTCAGCATCCTCTTACCATAAGGGACAAGCCCTCCGAATACCGTAAGGATTGGAGAAAGTTGAATTTTACCCTCTTGGCTGCTGGAAGTCAATTTTGAGTTTTTGAGATTTTGGTCAAAAATTCAAATTGCTCGGATTGCCTCGAAACACAGCACACTTAAAGAGTACCATGGAGGTATGAACATACTGCCATATCAGCCTCCTAGCCCCTGTCACTTTGGAGATATTGACCCGTACACTCACCATGCAAACCTATTGCGGCTGTACACTGCCCTATGGCGGCTGTACACGCCTGTCTCAGGTCAATATCTCCAAAGTGGCTGGGGGTAGGAGGCTGATCTCAGAGTATGTTCATGCCACTCCTTGGTACTTGAAGACCCCCGCTGTACAGCCTCCTAGCCCCCACCGTTTTGGAGAAATGTGGCGTGTACAGCCGCCATTGCTTTTGTACACAAACCTATGGCGGCGGTACACGCCACATTTCTCCAAAGTGGTGGGGGCTAGGAGGCTAATAAGCGGGGGTCCTCAAGTACCAAAGGGTGGGATGAACATACTCTGAGATCAGCCTCCTACTCCCAACCGATCGTGAGAAACGGCCGCGTACAGCCCCCACATGTCAGTGTACACGGGTCAATATCTCCAAAGATTCTTGGTCTAGGAGGCTGATATGGCAGTATGTTCATGTCTCCATGGTGTACTGTTACTGTGCATAGGTTTCGAGCCAATCCGAGCAATTTTAATTTTAACATGTAAACCTATGGCGGTTGTACACCGACCTATGGCGGCTGTACACGCCTGTTTCTCCAAACTGGTGCATGATAGGAGCCTCCTAGCTCTCCGTTAAGTGTGGAAATAAAGGAATGTACAGCCGCCATATAAACCTATTGGCACTGTACGCCTTTCCCGTACGGCCTACAAACATCCCACAGATATGAATCAAAACTTAGATTGCTCTAGAGCAGGGGTCTCAAACTCGCGGCCCGCGGGCCATTTGCGGCCCGCCACACCACTCCATCCGGCCCGTGACATGATGTCAGAAATATAATGTAATCCGGGCCGCAAAATAATTTCTTGTTAACCGCGCCGGCAGGCAGGCATATAATGCGAAATTCAAGTCGCTCAAACATGGGGCGAAATTATGTTATTGTGCGCAGCATGCGAGGTGAATGTTGCATACAGTCACAGGGGCAATCAATCCCCATGCGACTATGAACTATGAACGGAATGCAGCTCGCCACCGAGAGGCTGTTTTCATGGTTAACTAACGTTAGGAACACAGACGTTTCAAGAAATATGGACATTGCAGTATTTTTTGTGGAGTTCAATGTAAATTCTACCTGCCTGATATGCAAGAACAAAGTCACTATTCATTACTAAACATGGAGAACAGTGTCATAGGGAGACGAGAGGAAAAAACGAGCCACACAGCTAAGAGGGCTAAGGTCTCAGTCTTTCAAGATATGTCCAGCAAGAAATAGAGTAGTAGCCTACAAATGAATTCAAGTGTCTGGTAAGAAATGGAAACAAACTTGAACTTTAATAAATGCAAGTACAGGTACAGGGCAGGCTTACAGTAGTGATGCATCTTGCAAGTACAAATGAAGCCTATTCAAGATAAAATAAAAGTAAGGAAAAAAGATTTGCAGCACTAACTGTTAACATAGAAATGAATGGAAACCGGTTTGAATTTGTATGATGAAAACGTTAGTTATGGAATAGTCTTGCAACATTTAAAGACTGAGTTGTGAGTCTAGTTATGGAAAAGAAAAATGAAATTTTCTGAAATATTGCACTTTCTTATAGTTAGTAGTAGTTGAAGTTGACATTGAAGTGGCCCTCCTATGAGTTGACGATACCAGCAATGGCCCCAAGCCAATTTGAGTTTGAGACCCCTGCTCTAGAGTGTCCAAGGATCAACATATTTCAGCGTCAGCCCCCAAGATTAAGCGGTTTTCTTAATTGATCAAAATGATCAATTCTTGCACAGAAGGGTGTTGTACTCTAAGAGCCTGACAGTGTCCTGGTTCAAATTTGGAGATATGTGAGGATTTTTTTTTTCTAGAGGGGTTAGCTGAAATTTCTCTGCACAGTCTCGATGGACACTCACTCATGACCCACTGACCCGATTTTGAGGCCTCTAGTGCTTTCGGAACCCCCTCTGTACAGAAAAACAATGTGCGTGTACAGGCGCCATAGGAATTCGGCGGCTGTACACATTCTCCCTAAGTCGCTTCCCGTAACCCGACCGAAGGTAGCAGAGACGAAAGCTCTGCACATTCTGCAATGGCAGGGCATGCTGAGTAACTGACCCGAGTACTGTGTCTGTACTGTGCATGTAAAGGTCCTCCAGGGGCTGTGACCTTTGTTTCAAAAGGTCATGTGTACAACGGCAACAGTTTCAATGGTGAGGACATTCCTATGGCGGTTGTACACATCATCTTTTTAATTTTTAAAGGTGTTGTCAAAGCAGTAGGAGGCTGATCTCAGAGTATGTTCATCCCACCCTTTGGTACTTGAGAACCCCCGCTTTATAGCATCCTAGCCCCCACTGCTTCGGAGAAATTGTGCGTGTACAGCCGCCATACATTCCTATGGCGGCTGTACACATCATCTCCAAATTGACAGGGGCTAGGAGGCTGATATGGCAGTATGTTTATGTCTCCATGGTGTACTGTTACTGTGCATAGGTTTCGAGCAAATCGGAGCAATTTTAATTTTTACATGTAAACCTATTGCTGTTGTACACGAAAGCTGTGGCGCCTGTACACGCCTGTGTACTGTAGCGTATAAAAAGAAATCGAGCGGTCCGATCGGTCCGAAACCCGTACGGCCCTTTGTCCTCGAGGTGCCGATCACGCACGCCGGATTTCGTGCCGAACGGACCGCTCTGAATACCCCGTTCTCCGATTGGCCCATATGGGACGCTCCGATTGGTCCGCCGTACAGAGGGCCCATAGGCCCCGAGGGCCTGATCACGCTCACCGAAGGGCGTGCCGATCGGAAAACTTTGAAAATGGAGCTCTCTGATTGGTCCGAAACTCCGCACGCCGTTAGGCCACGGTCGGGCCTCCACCCTGACCGGACGTCAGCCCGATCGGTGGGGGTCAAACTCAAAACCGGCCCGAGACACTTTTGGCCACCAGGGGGCTCATCGGCGCCCTCCGGAGGGCGCACGGTTCGGATTTGGCGAGGCCACGCCCAAAAACGGCGTCCCGAGAGGTCGCGCGGTCTGGGACGCCGTTTTTGAATGAAAAGTGCCTGGGCTGTACACTCGTCCAAGGAACCTGCCTGGGTTGTACACCATTTGGGCCATTGTACTGTAAATCCCACTTCTGGACATGATCGCTACTCAAATGGACAACAAGTGTCCCATTTGGGCCATTGTACTGTAAATCCCACTTCTGGACTGAATCGCTACTCAAATGGACAATACGTTTCCCATTTGGCCCAGTGAAGAGTAAACCTCCCTTCCGGAGAGTTTACTCTTCTAGTCTAAAGTTTCCAACTTGATTAAGGATACGTGACTGCCATCAGGTGGACTTAACACGTCGGTACAACAAAATAACCCAATTGGACAAATGTTTCCCAAAGACCCCCATGCAGCGCATGCCAAAGTGACGACCCCAAATCATTTGGGGACACATTTGTCCACCGTCAATGCAAATAGATACCCAAATGGACGGAACGGGGGAAGGGAATCGGTCCACGGACCGATTTTTGTCAATTTGGGAAGCATTTGGGAAGCAGCAATACCGACCGCGCCACCGGAGGGCGCCGTGGACCGTCCACCCGGGAAGCATTTGTCACTTCGGGGGGCTGTCCGCGAGGGAAGCATCTGTCCACTTGGCAAGCATCGTCCGTCCACGAGGGAAGCATTGGTCCACTTGGCAAGCAATCGTCCACGAGGGAAGCATCGGTCCACTTGGCAAGCAATCGTCCACGAGGGAAGCATCGGTCCACTTGGCAAGCAATCGTCCACGAGGGAAGCATCGGTCCACTTGGCAAGCAATCGTCCACGAGGGAAGCATCGGTCCACTTGGCAAGCAATCGTCCACCCGGGAAGCATTTGTCACTTCGGGGGGCTGTCCGCGAGGGAAGCATCTGTCCACTTGGCAAGCATCGTCCGTCCACGAGGGAAGCATTGGTCCACTTGGCAAGCAATCGTCCACGAGGGAAGCATCGGTCCACTTGGCAAGCAATCGACTGGCCACGAGGGACACATTCGTCCACTTGGCAAGCATCGTCTGTCCACGAGGGAAGCATTGGTCCACTTGGCAAGCAATCAACTGTCCACGAGGGAAGCATTGGTCCACTTGGCATGCAATCGACTGTCCACGAGGGAAGCATTGGTCCACTTGGCAAGCAATCAACTGTCCACGAGGGAAGCATTGGTCCACTTGGCAAGCATTGTCTGTCCACGAGGGAAGCATTGGTCAACTTGGCAAGCATCGACTGTCCATGGGGGGGTGCTTATCCTACACCGGGGAAACCTTTTTCCATATGGTGTACAGCAATGCACATTAGTGAGAGGGGGTTTTAGCACACCCTTAGAACAGCTACAGTGGTATTGAGTTTAGTGTACCTTTGCAAAACCCAGAACCACACTGGACATCCCAAATTGGATACTTACTATCAATGTACTGAAACAAATCTGAGATATGTTTCATAACAAAAGCTGCTCTACAAGGCTCTCCTTGTCCCATTCTTGAGGGACATTCCTGAAAGGATATAGGAATGCAGAGGGTTTACAGAACCAGTGCTCTACATGCTGAAATCTGTGTTCCGAGTTGAGGGTTTGGTGCAGGTTTCAAGCCATTCTGACAATTTCTACATGAAATATGATCATTTGAAGGGTGTCCATTTGAGAAGCATTTCCCATTGAAAACATTTTCAATGCAAAAGTACCCCAAAATGACAGTTGTGTGGCACTGGCATGCTCGGTCCCAGCAGGTCCAAACCAAGCCTACTGTACTCCACTTGGGTCTGGCAACAACATACTAGAAGATCAGAGCTCACGCATGTTCAGAAAAAAAATGACTCCAATCTGACCAACTATGAAAGAGGGTGTTGCGGGCTATAAGCCTAACAGTGTCTTCGCCTAGATTTCTCAAATAAACAATCTTTTTTCCCCAAGGGACTTGGAGAGTTTTCACTTCACATGACTGTAGTAGGCCATGTCCCCGCTCTGTGTGTGAAATATGGGATCTCTGAGGCTTCAGAAAGTCCTGTAATGTAATATTTAATGTACACAAAACTGTTCCCTAATGGACACAGTGTCATTTTGGGAAACCTGGCGACCTTGCAAACTTTGAGGCTCATTGTCAGTGTCTTGCCATGCACCGATGGGCACAAAAATCATGTCACACATTGTCCTCGAAGCCAACTTAAAAGCAGAAAAGGAATCAAGTGTCTAGTTGTAGCAGAAAGGTCATGACCACCATGAAATGTTGTAAAGGTCAACTGTCCACGAGGGAAGCATCGGTCCACTTGGCAAGCAATCGTCCACCCGGGAAGCATTTGTCACTTCGGGGCCCCCAGGGGGCTGTCCGCGAGGGAAGCATCTGTCCACTTGGCAAGCATCGTCCGTCCACGAGGGAAGCATTGGTCCACTTGGCAAGCAATCGTCCACGAGGGAAGCATTGGTCCACTTGGCAAGCAATCGACTGGCCACGAGGGACACATTTGTCCACTTGGCAAGCATCGTCTGTCCACGAGGGAAGCATTGGTCCACTTGGCAAGCAATCGTCTGTCCACGAGGGAAGCATTGGTCCACTTGGCAAGCAATCAACTGTCCACGAGGGAAGCATTGGTCCACTTGGCAAGCAATCGACTGTCCACGAGGGAAGCATTGGTCCACTTGGCAAGCAATCGTCCACGAGGGAAGCATCGGTCCACTTGGCAAGCAATCGACTGGCCACGAGGGAAGCATTGGTCCACTTGGCAAGCAATCGACTGTCCACGAGGGAAGCATTGGTCCACTTGGCAAGCAATCAACTGTCCACGAGGGAAGCATTGGTCCACTTGGCAAGCATTGTCTGTCCACGAGGGAAGCATTGGTCAACTTGGCAAGCATCGACTGTCCATGGGGGGGTGCTTATCCTACACCGGGGAAACCTTTTTCCATATGGTGTACAGCAATGCACATTAGTGAGAGGGGGTTTTAGCACACACTTAGAACAGCTACAGTGGTATTGAGTTTAGTGTACCTTTGCAAAACCCAGAACCACACTGGACATCCCAAATTGGATACTTACTATCAATGTACTGAAACAAATCTGAGATATGTTTCATAACAAAAGCTGCTCTACAAGGCTCTCCTTGTCCCATTCTTGAGGGACATTCCTGAAAGGATATAGGAATGCAGAGGGTTTACAGAACCAGTGCTCTACATGCTAAATCTGTGTTCCGAGTTGAGGGTTTGGTGCAGGTTTCAAGCCATTCTGACAATTTCTACATGAAATATGATCATTTGAAGGGTGTCCATTTGAGAAGCATTTCCCATTGAAAACATTTTCAATGCAAAAGTACCCCAAAATGACAGTTGTGTGGCACTGGCATGCTGGGTCCCAGCAGGTCCAAACCAAGCCTACTGTACTCCACTTGGGTCTGGCAACAACATACTAAAAGATCAGAGCTCACGCATGTTCAGAAAAAAAATGACTCCAATCTGACCAACTATGAAAGAGGGTGTTGCGGGCTATAAGCCTAACAGTGTCTTCGCCTAGATTTCTCAAATAAACAATCTTTTTTCCCCAAGGGACTTGGAGAGTTTTCACTTCACATGACTGTAGTAGGCCATGTCCCCACTCTGTGTGTGAAATATGGGATCTCTGAGGCTTCAGAAAGTCCTGTAATGTAATATTTAATGTACACAAAACTGTTCCCTAATGGACACAGTGTCATTTTGGGAAACATGGCGACCTTGCAAACTTTGAGGCTCATTTTCAGTGTCTTGCCATGCACCGATGGGCACAAAAAGCATGTCACACATTGTCCTCGAAGCCAACTTTAAAGCAGAAAAGGAATCAAGTGTCTAGTTGTAGCAGAAAGGTCATGACCACCATGAAATGTTGTAAAGGTCAACCGCAATGTCAATTCGGGAAACAGAAACGCTTCCTAAATTGACGTCAATTCAGGAAACATTAATGCTTCCTTAACTGACATCACCAAATTGGACACTTCCTTTCAAAGTACAGCCTTGCACTTTACTGCGTGAGTGTTTAAGCACACCCTGAGACCAGCTAAGCTGGTCCTGAGTTAATCGGACATCAGGAAGTAACTTAACCTCACCCTGACCATATGGAAAATGGCAGCATCAATTTGGACACTTCTTATTAACTTAGAGTTTTGCACCTTGGTGTGTGGGGGTTCTAGCATACCCTGAGACTAGCTACAGTGGGCTTGAGTGTAGTGTACCTTTGCAAAAACCAGAACCGCAATGTCAATTCAGGAAACAGAAACGCTTCCTAAATTGACGTCAATTCAGGAAACATTAATGCTTCCTTAACTTCCCGTTACGGCCTCAGACACGGAACCGATTTTTCGCCCACTTGGGAATCGGCACCGCCGGGCTCGGCCACCGGAGGGCACTCCGGGGTCGTCCGGGGACTGACACCGGGGAATCTTTCTGACACCGGGGAATCGTACACCGGGGTGTCATTCGTCCGTTTGGGAATCCTTGTTGGATTTGAATGGGGACATTTGGGACTCTTTTGACATTGGGGAATCGTCCACTCCCGCGCCCACCCGGGAATCATTTGACACTTGGGACTCGCAGGGGTGCGTACATTGGGGTCTCTTTCTGACACTTGGGACTCGCAGGGGGGGCGTACATATGGGACTCTTTTGACATTGGGGACTCCCCATTGGGGACTCTTTTGACATTTGGGAATCTTTCACAAATTGCACATTTTTGACATTTCCTATCAAAGTACAGTCTTGTGCCTTGGTGTGTGGGGGTCTTAGCATGCCCCAAGACCAGCTAGACGGGTCCTGAGTTGATTGCACCTTTGCAAGTACCAGAACCATACTGTCCCATTTGGGAATCAAAAAAGATTCCCAAATGGGCATCCCAATTTTTTACATTTCCTATCAAAGTACAGTCTTGTGCCTTGGTGTGTGGGGGTCTTAGCATGCCCCAAGACCAGCTAGAGGGGTCCTGAGTTGATTGCACCTTTGCAAGTATGAAAAAAACATACTGTACATTTGGGAATCCCTATTGGATTTCAATGGTGACATTTGGGAATCTTTGTGACATATGGGAATCCCCATTGGGGACTCTTTTGACATTTGGGAATCCCTATTGGATTTGAATGGTGACATTGGGGTCTCTTTCTGACACTTGGGACTTGCAGGGGGGGCGTCCATATGGGACTCTTTTGACATTGGGGAATCCCCATTTGGGAATCAAAAAAGATTCCCAAATGGGCATCCCAATTTTTGACATTTCCTATCAAAGTACAGTCTTGTGCCTTGGTGTGTGGGGGTCTTAGCATGCCCCAAGACCAGCTAGATGGGTCCTGAGTTGATTGCACCTTTGCAAGTACCAGAACCATACTGTCCCATTTGGGAATCAAAAAAGATTCCCAAATGGGCATCCCATTTTTGACATTTCCTATCAAAGTACAGTCTTGTGCCTTGGTGTGTGGGGGTCTTAGCATGCTCCAAGACCAGCTAGAGGGGTCCTGAGTTGATTGCACCTTTGCAAGTATGAAAAAAACATACTGTACATTTGGGAATCCCTATTGGATTTGAATGGTGACATTTGGGAATCTTTGTGACATATGGGAATCCCCATTGGGGACTCTTTTGACATTTGGGAATCTTTCACAAATTGCACATTTTTTACATTTCCTATCAAAGTAGAGTATTGTGCCTTGGTGTGTGGGGGTCTTAGCATGCCCCAAGACCAGCTAGATGGGTCCTGAGTTGATTGCACCTTTGCAAGTACCAGAACCATACTGTCCATTTGGGAATCAAAAAAGATTCCCAAATGGGCATCCCAATTTTTTACATTTCCTATCAAAGTACAGTCTTGTGCCTTGGTGTGTGGGGGTATTAGCATGCCCCAAGACCAGCTAGAGAGGTCCTGTGTTGATTGGACCTTTGCAATTATGAATAAAACATACTGTACATTTGGGAATCCCTATTGGATTTCAATGGTGACATTTGGGAATCTTTGTGACATATGGGAATCCCCATTGGGGACTCTTTTGACATTTGGGAATCCCTATTGGATTTGAATGGTGACATTGGGGTCTCTTTCTGACACTTGGGACTCGCAGGGGGGGCGTCCATATGGGACTCTTTTGACATTGGGGAATCCCCATTTGGGAATCAAAAAAGATTCCCAAATGGGCATCCCAATTTTTGACATTTCCTATCAAAGTACAGTCTTGTGCCTTGGTGTGTGGGGGTCTTAGCATGCCCCAAGACCAGCTAGATGGGTCCTGAGTTGATTGCACCTTTGCAAGTACCAGAACCATACTGTCCCATTTGGGAATCAAAAAAGATTCCCAAATGGGCATCCCATTTTTGACATTTCCTATCAAAGTACAGTCTTGTGCCTTGGTGTGTGGGGGTCTTAGCATGCTCCAAGACCAGCTAGAGGGGTCCTGAGTTGATTGCACCTTTGCAAGTATGAAAAAAACATACTGTACATTTGGGAATCCCTATTGGATTTGAATGGTGACATTTGGGAATCTTTGTGACATATGGGAATCCCCATTGGGGACTCTTTTGACATTTGGGAATCTTTCACAAATTGCACATTTTTTACATTTCCTATCAAAGTAGAGTATTGTGCCTTGGTGTGTGGGGGTCTTAGCATGCCCCAAGACCAGCTAGATGGGTCCTGAGTTGATTGCACCTTTGCAAGTACCAGAACCATACTGTCCATTTGGGAATCAAAAAAGATTCCCAAATGGGCATCCCAATTTTTTACATTTCCTATCAAAGTACAGTCTTGTGCCTTGGTGTGTGGGGGTATTAGCATGCCCCAAGACCAGCTAGAGAGGTCCTGTGTTGATTGGACCTTTGCAATTATGAATAAAACATACTGTACATTTGGGAATCCCTATTGGATTTGAATGGTGACATTGGGGTCTCTTTCTGACACTTGGGACTCGCAGGGGGGGCGTCCATATGGGACTCTTTTGACATTGGGGAATCCCCATTTGGGACTCTTTTGACATTTGGGAATCTTTCACAAATTGCACATTTTTGACATTTCCTATCAAAGTACAGTCTTGTGCCTTGGTGTGTGGGGGTCTTAGCATGCCCCAAGACCAGCTAGACGGGTCCTGAGTTGATTGCACCTTTGCAAGTACCAGAACCATACTTTCCCATTTGGGAATCAAAAAAGATTCCCAAATGGGCATCCCATTTTTGACATTTCCTATCAAAGTACAGTCTTGTGCCTTGGTGTGTGGGGGTCTTAGCATGCCTTAAGACCAGCTAGAGGGGTCCTGAGTTGATTGCACCTTTGCAAGTACCAGAACCATACTCTCCCATTTGGGAATAAAAAAAGATTCCCAAATGGGCATCCCATTTTTGACATTTCCTATCAAAGTACAGTCTTGTGCCTTGGTGTGTGGGGGTCTTAGCATGCCTTAAGACCAGCTAGAGGGGTCCTGAGTTGATTGCACCTTTGCAAGTACCAGAACCATACTGTCCCATTTGGGAATCAAGAAAGATTCCCAAATGGGCATCCCACATCAAAATTGTCAGTGTTCCCATGCAGGCATGCTAGCTCCTAGCGGGTCCGATCAAAGACCGTCCTGCTCCATTTGAGTGTGGTAACAACATATTAAAAAATCAGCATGATTGCATGTTCAGAAAAAAAGTTGCTTCAATCTGATCAAGCTGTACAGATGGTGTCAGGGGCTATGATCCTGACACCATATAGACTTTGGTTTCTCCAACAAGGCAATTTTTTTTTCTGAAGGACTTGGGTAGTTTATTCTTTCACATTATGATAGTAGACACTGTCCCTGTTATGCGTGTGAAATATGGGGTTCCTAGTGTAATATTAAGGGTAATTTATCCATGAAAGATTCCCAAATGGGCACCACTGACATTTGGGAATCCTGTCGAAAATTCAAACTTTGGAATGCATTTTGAAGGTCTTAACATTGACCAATGTGCACAAAAATCTCACCACACGTTGTTTGTAATGTCCACTTTAACCTAGAAGTGGTTGCAAGTTTCTAGCTTTAGTGAAAGGGTCATGAAGCCATGAAAATGTTAAGAAAGGTCACATAGGTCACACTGTCCATTTGGGAATCAAAAAAGATTCCCAAATGGGCATCCCAATTTTTTACATTTCCTATCAAAGTAGAGTATTGTGCCTTGGTGTGTGGGGGTCTTAGCATGCCCCAAGACCAGCTAGAGGGGTCCTGCGTTGATTGCACCTTTGCAAGTACCAGAACCATACTGTCCCATTTGGGAATCAAAAAAGATTCCCAAATGGGCATCCCATTTTTGACATTTCCTATCAAAGTACAGTCTTGTGCCTTGGTGTGTGGGGGTCTTAGCATGCCTTAAGACCAGCTAGAGGGGTCCTGAGTTGATTGCACCTTTGCAAGTACCAGAACCATACTCTCCCATTTGGGAATCAAAAAAGATTCCCAAATGGGCATCCCATTTTTGACATTTCCTATCAAAGTACAGTCTTGTGCCTTGGTGTGTGGGGGTCTTAGCATGCCTTAAGACCAGCTAGAGGGGTCCTGAGTTGATTGCACCTTTGCAAGTACCAGAACCATACTGTCCCATTTGGGAATCAAGAAAGATTCCCAAATGGGCATCCCACATCAAAATTGTCAGTGTTCCCATGCAGGCATGCTAGCTCCTAGCGGGTCCGATCAAAGACCGTCCTGCTCCATTTGAGTGTGGTAACAACATATTAAAAAATCAGCATGATTGCATGTTCAGAAAAAAAGTTGCTTCAATCTGATCAAGCTGTACAGATGGTGTCAGGGGCTATGATCCTGACACCATATAGACTTTGGTTTCTCCAACAAGGCAATTTTTTTTTCTGAAGGACTTGGGTAGTTTATTCTTTCACATTATGATAGTAGACACTGTCCCTGTTATGCGTGTGAAATATGGGGTTCCTAGTGTAATATTAAGGGTAATTTATCCATGAAAGATTCCCAAATGGGCACCACTGACATTTGGGAATCCTGTCGAAAATTCAAACTTTGGAACGCATTTTGAAGGTCTTAACATTGACCAATGTGCACAAAAATCTCACCACACGTTGTTTGTAATGTCCACTTTAACCTAGAAGTGGTTGCAAGTTTCTAGCTTTAGTGAAAGGGTCATGAAGCCATGAAAATGTTAAGAAAGGTCACATAGGTCACACTGTCCATTTGGGAATCAAAAAAGATTCCCAAATGGGCATCCCAATTTTTTACATTTCCTATCAAAGTAGAGTATTGTGCCTTGGTGTGTGGGGGTCTTAGCATGCCCCAAGACCAGCTAGAGGGGTCCTGCGTTGATTGCACCTTTGCAAGTACCAGAACCATACTGTCCCATTTGGGAATCAAAAAAGATTCCCAAATGGGCATCCCATTTTTGACATTTCCTATCAAAGTACAGTCTTGTGCCTTGGTGTGTAGGGGTCTTAGCATGCCCCAAGACCAGCTAGAGGGGTCCTGAGTTGATTGCACCTTTGCAAGTATGAAAAAAACATACTGTACATTTGGGAATCCCTATTGGATTTGAATGGTGACATTTGGGAATCTTTGTGACATATGGGAATCCCCATTGGGGACTCTTTTGACATTTGGGAATCTTTCACAAATTGCACATTTTTGACATTTCCTATCAAAGTAGAGTATTGTGCCTTGGTGTGTGGGGGTCTTAGCATGCCCCAAGACCAGCTAGAGGGGTCCTGAGTTGATTGCACCTTTGCAAGTACCAGAACCATACTCTCCCATTTGGGAATCAAAAAAGATTCCCCAATGGGCATCCCATTTTTGACATTTCCTATCAAAGTACAGTCTTGTGCCTTGGTGTGTGTGGGTCTTAGCATGCCCCAAGACCAGCTAGAGGGGTCCTGAGTTGATTGCACCTTTGCAAGTACCAGAACCATACTCTCCCATTTGGGAATCAAAAAAGATTCCCAAATGGGCATCCCATTTTTGACATTTCCTATCAAAGTACAGTCTTGTGCCTTGGTGTGTGGGGGTATTAGCATGCCCCAAGACCAGCTAGAGGGGTCCTGAGTTGATTGCACCTTTGCAAGTACCAGAACCATACTCTCCCATTTGGGAATCAAAAAAGATTCCCAAATGTGCATCCCATTTTTGACATTTCCTATCAAAGTACAGTCTTGTCCCTTGGTGTGTGGGTGTCTTAGCATGCCCCAAGACTAGCTAGATGGGTCCTGAGTTGATTGCACCTTTGCAAGTACCAGAACCATACTGTCCCATTTGGGAATCAAGAAAGATTCCCAAATGGGCATCCCACATCAAAATTGTCAGTGTTCCCATGCAGGCATGCTAGCTCCTAGCGGGTCCGATCAAAGACCGTCCTGCTCCATTTGAGTGTGGTAACAACATATTAAAAAATCAGCATGATTGCATGTTCAGAAAAAAAGTTGCTTCAATCTGATCAAGCTGTACAGATGGTGTCAGGGGCTATGATCCTGACACCATATAGACTTTGGTTTCTCCAACAAGGCAATTTTTTTTTCTGAAGGACTTGGGTAGTTTATTCTTTCACATTATGATAGTAGACACTGTCCCTGTTATGCGTGTGAAATATGGGGTTCCTAGTGTAATATTAAGGGTAATTTATCCATGAAAGATTCCCAAATGGGCACCACTGACATTTGGGAATCCTGTCGAAAATTCAAACTTTGGAGCGCATTTTGAAGGTCTTAACATTGACCAATGTGCACAAAAATCTCACCACACGTTGTTTGTAATGTCCACTTTAACCTAGAAGTGGTTGCAAGTTTCTAGCTTTAGTGAAAGGGTCATGAAGCCATGAAAATGTTAAGAAAGATCACATAGGTCACACTGTCCATTTGGGAATCAAAAAAGATTCCCAAATGGGCATCCCAATTTTTTACATTTCCTATCAAAGTAGAGTATTGTGCCTTGGTGTGTGGGGGTCTTAGCATGCCCCAAGACCAGCTAGAGGGGTCCTGCGTTGATTGCACCTTTGCAAGTACCAGAACCATACTGTCCCATTTGGGAATCAAAAAAGATTCCCAAATGGGCATCCCATTTTTGACATTTCCTATCAAAGTACAGTCTTGTGCCTTGGTGTGTAGGGGTCTTAGCATGCCCCAAGACCAGCTAGAGGGGTCCTGAGTTGATTGCACCTTTGCAAGTATGAAAAAAACATACTGTACATTTGGGAATCCCTATTGGATTTGAATGGTGACATTTGGGAATCTTTGTGACATATGGGAATCCCCATTGGGGACTCTTTTGACATTTGGGAATCTTTCACAAATTGCACATTTTTGACATTTCCTATCAAAGTAGAGTATTGTGCCTTGGTGTGTGGGGGTCTTAGCATGCCCCAAGACCAGCTAGAGGGGTCCTGAGTTGATTGCACCTTTGCAAGTACCAGAACCATACTCTCCCATTTGGGAATCAAAAAAGATTCCCAAATGGGCATCCCATTTTTGACATTTCCTATCAAAGTACAGTCTTGTGCCTTGGTGTGTGTGGGTCTTAGCATGCCCCAAGACCAGCTAGAGGGGTCCTGCGTTGATTGCACCTTTGCAAGTACCAGAACCATACTGTCCCATTTGGGAATCAAAAAAGATTCCCAAATGGGCATCCCATTTTTGACATTTCCTATCAAAGTACAGTCTTGTGCCTTGGTGTGTAGGGGTCTTAGCATGCCCCAAGACCAGCTAGAGGGGTCCTGAGTTGATTGCACCTTTGCAAGTATGAAAAAAACATACTGTACATTTGGGAATCCCTATTGGATTTGAATGGTGACATTTGGGAATCTTTGTGACATATGGGAATCCCCATTGGGGACTCTTTTGACATTTGGGAATCTTTCACAAATTGCACATTTTTGACATTTCCTATCAAAGTAGAGTATTGTGCCTTGGTGTGTGGGGGTCTTAGCATGCCCCAAGACCAGCTAGAGGGGTCCTGAGTTGATTGCACCTTTGCAAGTACCAGAACCATACTCTCCCATTTGGGAATCAAAAAAGATTCCCAAATGGGCATCCCATTTTTGACATTTCCTATCAAAGTACAGTCTTGTGCCTTGGTGTGTGTGGGTCTTAGCATGCCCCAAGACCAGCTAGAGGGGTCCTGAGTTGATTGCACCTTTGCAAGTACCAGAACCATACTCTCCCATTTGGGAATCAAAAAAGATTCCCAAATGGGCATCCCATTTTTGACATTTCCTATCAAAGTACAGTCTTGTGCCTTGGTGTGTGGGGGTATTAGCATGCCCCAAGACCAGCTAGAGGGGTCCTGAGTTGATTGCACCTTTGCAAGTACCAGAACCATACTCTCCCATTTGGGAATCAAAAAAGATTCCCAAATGGGCATCCCATTTTTGACATTTCCTATCAAAGTACAGTCTTGTCCCTTGGTGTGTGGGTGTCTTAGCATGCCCCAAGACCAGCTAGATGGGTCCTGAGTTGATTGCACCTTTGCAAGTACCAGAACCATACTGTCCCATTTGGGAATCAAGAAAGATTCCCAAATGGGCATCCCACATCAAAATTGTCAGTGTTCCCATGCAGGCATGCTAGCTCCTAGCGGGTCCGATCAAAGACCGTCCTGCTCCATTTGAGTGTGGTAACAACATATTAAAAAATCAGCATGATTGCATGTTCAGAAAAAAAGTTGCTTCAATCTGATCAAGCTGTACAGATGGTGTCAGGGGCTATGATCCTGACACCATATAGACTTTGGTTTCTCCAACAAGGCAATTTTTTTTTCTGAAGGACTTGGGTAGTTTATTCTTTCACATTATGATAGTAGACACTGTCCCTGTTATGCGTGTGAAATATGGGGTTCCTAGTGTAATATTAAGGGTAATTTATCCATGAAAGATTCCCAAATGGGCACCACTGACATTTGGGAATCCTGTCGAAAATTCAAACTGTGGAGCGCATTTTGAAGGTCTTAACATTGACCAATGTGCACAAAAATCTCACCACACGTTGTTTGTAATGTCCACTTTAACCTAGAAGTGGTTGCAAGTTTCTAGCTTTAGTGAAAGGGTCATGAAGCCATGAAAATGTTAAGAAAGGTCACATAGGTCACACTGTCCATTTGGGAATCAAAAAAGATTCCCAAATGGGCATCCCAATTTTTTACATTTCCTATCAAAGTAGAGTATTGTGCCTTGGTGTGTGGGGGTCTTAGCATGCCCCAAGACCAGCTAGAGGGGTCCTGCGTTGATTGCACCTTTGCAAGTATGAAAAAAACATACTGTACATTTGGGAATCCCTATTGGATTTCAATGGTGACATTTGGGAATCTTTGTGACATATGGGAATCCCCATTGGGGACTCTTTTGACATTTGGGAATCCCTATTGGATTTGAATGGTGACATTGGGGTCTCTTTCTGACACTTGGGACTCGCAGGGGGGGCGTCCATATGGGACTCTTTTGACATTGGGGAATCCCCATTGGGGACTCTTTTGACATTTGGGAATCTTTCACAAATTGCACATTTTTGACATTTCCTATCAAAGTAGAGTATTGTGCCTTGGTGTGTGGGGTTCTTAGCATGCCCCAAGACCAGCTAGAGGGGTCCTGAGTTGATTGCAGCTTTGCAAGTACCAGAACCATACTGTCCCATTTGGGAATCAAAAAAGATTCCCAAATGGGCATCCCAATTTTTGACATTTCCTATCAAAGTACAGTCTTGTGCCTTGGTGTGTGGTGGTCTTAGCATGCCCCAAGACCAGCTAGAGAGGTCCTGTGTTTATTGGACCGTTGGAATTATGAAAAAAACATACTGTACATTTGGGAATCCCTATTGGATTTGAATGGCCGTTGTACACTGACGTGTGGCGGCTGTACACGGCTGTTTCTCCAAAATGGATGGGGCTAGAAGGCTGACACTCGGTGGTCTTAGAGTACCCAGGGGTCCCATGAACATACTACAGTATCAGCCTCCTAGCCCCCACCACTTTGGAGAAACAGGCGTGTACAGCCGCCATAGGTCGGTGTACAACCGCAATAGGTTTACATGATAAAATTAAAATTGCTTGAATCAACTCAACCCTCTGCACAGTAACAGTACACCATGGAGACATGAACCTACTGCCATATCAACCTCCTACCCCAAGACACTTTGGAGATATTGCCATCCTAACCCTAACCTAACCAAAAAGCACCGCATAGACAATGCATTGACATGTATCGAAAAATGGAAAAATTAACGGAACGTGGTAGAGCTTCACGGATGGTCTCATTTGAAAGCTAGCCTAGGAATTAGTGGGATGAGGTGGTGGTTGGGAGAGGCTATGACCTTGCACTCTGGAGATATTGCCAACCTAACCCTAACCTAACCAAAAAGCACCGCATAGACAATGCATTGACATGTATCGAAAAATGGAAAAATTAACGGAACGTGGTAGAGCTTCACGGATGGTCTCATTTGAAAGCTAGCCTAGGAATTAGTGGGATGAGGTGGTGGTTGGGAGAGGCTATGACCTTGCACTCTGGAGATATTGCCAACCTAACCCTAACCTAACCAAAAAGCACCGCATAGACAATGCATTGACATGTATCGAAAAATGGAAAAATTAACGGAACGTGGTAGAGCTTCACGGATGGTCTCATTTGAAAGCTAGCCTAGGAATTAGTGGGATGAGGTGGTGGTTCTGAGTAGCTACCAACTTCTACACTGGAGATATAGCCTATCTGGCAAACGGTTATAAATTTGGTTATAACCGTTTTCCAGAAAATGGGAAAAATTAACGGAACGTCGTAGAGCTTCACGGATGGTTTCATTTGAAAGCTAGCCTAGGAATTAGTGGGGGAAGGTGGTGGTTGGGAGAGGCTATGACCTTGCACTTTGGAGATATTGACCCGTACACTCACCATGCAAACCTATGGCGGCTGTACACCGACCTATGGCGGCTGTACACGCCTGTCTCAGGTCAATATCTCCAAAGTGGCTGGGGGTAGGAGGCTGATCTCAGAGTATGTTCATGCCACACGTTGGTACTTGAGGACCCCCGCTTTACAGCCTCCTAGCCCCCACCGTATTGGAGAAATGTGGCGTGTACAGCCGCCATTGCTGTTGTACACAAACCTATGGCGGCGGTACACGCCACATTTCTCCAAAGTGGTGGGGGCTAGGAGGCTATAAAGCGGGGGTCCTCAAGTACCAAAGGGTGGGATGAACATACCCTGAGATCAGCCTCCTACCCCCAGCCACTTTGGAGATATTGACCTGAGACAGGCGTGTACAGCCGCCATAGGTCGGTGTACAGCCGCAATAGGTTTGCATGGTGAGTGTCCAGGCCAATATCTCCAAAGTGGCTGGGGGTAGGAAGCTCATAATGTAACCTCAGCATCCTCTTACCATAAGGGACAAGCCCTCCGAATACCGTAAGGATTGGAGAAAGTTGAATTTTACCCTCTTGGCTGCTAGAAGTCAATTTTGAGATTTTGAGATTTTGGTCAAAAATTCAAATTGCTCGGATTGCCTCGAAACACAGCACACTTAAAGAGTACCATGGAGGTATGAACATACTGCCATATCAGCCTCCTAGCCCCTGTCACTTTGGAGATATTGGGCGTGTACAGCCGCCATACATTCCTATGGCGGCTTTACACGCCTGTCTCAGGTCAATATCTCCAAAGTGGCTGGGGGTAGGAGGCTGATCTCAGAGTATGTTCATGCCACACTTTGGTACTTGAGGACCCCCGCTTTACAGCCTCCTAGCCCCCACCGTTTTGGAGAAATGTGGCGTGTACAGCCGCCATTGCTGTTGTACACAAACCTATGGCGGCGGTACACGCCACATTTCTCCAAAGTGGTGGGGGCTAGGAGGCTGATCTCAGAGTATGTTTATCCCACTCTTTGGTACTTGAGGTCCCCCGCTTTATAGCCTCCTAGCCCCCACCGCTTTGGAGAAATTTGGCGTGTACAGCCGCCATATAAACCTATTGGCAACCTATGGCGGCGGTACACGCCACATTTCTCCAAAGTGGTGGGGGCTAGGAGGCTGATACTGTAGTATGTTCATGCCACCAAATGGTTGTCTAAGACCACCAAGTGGCATCCTTCTAGGCCAAACCACTTTGGAGAATCAAGCGCGTGACAGTAACCCTAATCCTACCCTAATGGTCAATATCTCCAAAGATTCTTGGTCTAGGAGGCTGATATGGCAGTATGTTAATGTCTCCATGGTGTACTGTTACTGTGCATAGGTTTTGAGCCAATCCGAGCAATTTTAATTTTAACATGTAAACCTATTGCGGTTGTACACCGTCCTATGGCGGCTGTACACGCCTGTCTCAGGTCAATATCTCCAAAGTGGCTGGGGGTAGGAGGCTGATCTCAGAGTATGTTCATCCCACTCTTTGGTACTTGAGGACCCTCGCTTTACAGCCTCCTAGCCCCCACCGTTTTGGAGAAATGTGGCGTGTACAGCCGCCATTGCTGTTGTACACAAACCTATGGCGGCGGTACACGCTACATTTCTCCAAAGTGGTGGGGGCTAGGAGGCTGATCTCAGAGTATGTTTATCCCACTCTTTGGTACTTGAGGACCCCCGCTTTATAGCCTCCTAGCCCCCACCGCTTTGGAGAAAATTGGCGTGTACAGCCGCCATACATTCCTATGGCGGCTGTACACGCCTGTTTCAGGTCAATATCTCCAAAGTGGCTGGGGGTAGGAGGCTCATAATGTAACCTCAGCATCCTCTTACCATAAGGGACAAGGCCTCCGAATACCGTAAGGATTGGAGAAAGTTGAATTTTACCCTCTCGGCTGCTGGAAGTCAATTTTGAGATTTTGGTCAAAATTCAAATTGCTCGGATTGCCTCGAAACACAGCACACTAAAAGAGTACCATGGAGGTATGAACATACTGCCATATCAGCCTCCTAGCCCCCACTGTTTTGGAGAAATGTGGCGTGTACAGCCGCCATTGCTGTTGTACACAAACCTATGGCGGCGGTACACGCCACATTTCTCCAAAGTGGTGTGGGCTAGGAGGCTGATCTCAGAGTATGTTTATCCCACTCTTTAGTACTTGAGGACCCTTGCTTTATAGCCTCTTAGCCCCCACAGCTTTGGAGAAATTGGGCGTGTACAGCCGCCATATAAACCTATTGGCAACCTATGGCGGCGGTACACGCCACATTTCTCAAAAGTGGTGGGGGCTAGGAAGCTATAAAGCGGGGGTCCTCAAGTACCAAAGGGTGGCATGAACATACTCTGAGATCAGCCTCCTACTCCCAACCGATCGTGAGAAACGGCCGCGTACAGCCCCCACATGTCAGTGTACACGGGTCAATATCTCCAAAGATTCTTGGTCTAGGAGGCTGATATGGCAGTATGTTCATGTCTCCATGGTGTACTGTTACTGTGCATAGGTTTCGAGCCAATCCGGGCAATTTTAATTTTAACATGTAAACCTATGGCGGTTGTACACCGACCTATGGCGGCTGTACACGCCTGTTTCTCCAAACTGGTGCATGATAGGAGGCTATCGCTCGGTGGTGTTAAAGTACCAAGTGTTGACACTAACATACTGGAATATCAGCCTCCTAGCTCTCCGTTAAGTGTGGAAATAAAGGAATGTACAGCCGCTATATAAACCTATTGGCACTGTACGCCTTTCCCGTACGGCCTACAAACATCCCACAGATATGAATCAAAACTTAGATTGCTCTAGAGTGTCCAAGGATCAACATATTTCAGCGTCAGCCCCCAAGATTAAGCGGTTTTCTTAATTGATCAAAATGATCAATTCTTGCACAGAAGGGTGTTGTACTCTAAGAGCCTGACAGTGTCCTGGTTCAAATTTGGAGATATGTGAGGATTTTTTTTTTCTAGAGGGGTTATCTGAAATTTCTCTGCACAGTCTCGATGGACACTCACTCATGACCCACTGACCCGATTTTGAGGCCTCTAGTGCTTTCGGAACCCCCTCTGTACAGAAAAACAATGTGCGTGTACAGGCGCCATAGGAATTCGGCGGCTGTACACATTCTCCCTAAGTCGCTTCCCGTAACCCGACCGAAGGTAGCAGAGACGAAAGCTCTGCACATTCTGCAATGGCAGGGCATGCTGAGTAACTGACCCGAGTACTGTGTCTGTACTGTGCATGTAAAGGTCCTCCAGGGGCTGTGACCTTTGTTTCAAAAGGTCATGTGTACAACGGCAACAGTTTCAATGGTGAGGACATTCCTATGGCGGTTGTACACATCATCTTTTTAATTTTTAAAGGTGTTGTCAACGCAGTAGGAGGCTGATCTCAGAGTATGTTCATCCCACCCTTTGGTACTTGAGAACCCCCGCTTTATAGCCTCCTAGCCCCCACCGCTTTGGAGAAATTGTGCGTGTACAGCCGCCATACATTCCTATGGCGGCTGTACACATCATCTCCAAATTGACAGGGGCTAGGAGGCTGATATGGCAGTATGTTCATGTCTCCATGGTGTACTGTTACTGTGCATAGGTTTCGAGCAAATCGGAGCAATTTTAATTTTAACTTGTAAACCTATTGCTGTTGTACACGAAACTACACGAACCTGTGGCGGCTGTACACGCCTGTGTACTGTAGCGTATTTAAAGAAATCGAGCGGTCCGATCGGTCCGAAACCCGTACGGCCCTTTGTGCTCGAGGTCCCGATCACGCACGCCGGATTTCGTGCCGAACGGACCGCTCTGAATATCCCGTTCTCCGATTGGCCCATATGGGACGCTCCGATTGGTCCGCCGTACAGAGGGCCCATAGGCCCCGAGGGCCTGATCACGCTCACCGAAGGGCGTGCCGATCGGAAAACTTTGAAAATGGAGCTCTCTGATTGGTCCGAAACTCCGCACGCCGTTCGGCCAAGGGCGGGCCTCCACCCCGACCGGAGGTCAGCCCGATCGGTGGGGGTCAACATCAAAACCGGGGCGCCGGCGCCAACGATTCCCAAATGTCAAAAGATTCCCATCTGGCAGGACCTTTCCGAGCCCCGAATGTCAGAGAGATTCCCATCTGGACGTTCAATAGGATCAATAATCATATCGGCTACCCATTTGGCAAATGATTCCCAAATGTCAGAAGTTGGAATTGAAATGAATTGAAACGATCCCCATTTGTACCTAGAAATGACAAGGAAAAGGTTAAAGGATTCCCAAATGTCAAAAGGATCCCATCTGTCAGCAACCTCCAAAAGGCCACTTCACCCCCAAGCGCCAACCCAAAGTCAGAAACGGGGCGCAGAGTCGCCCCCCGGTGGACTCGGAGCGAGGGCGCACCCATGATTCCCAAACGGGCCAATTTTGAGTCCGAAGTGTCAGGGGTCCGAAGTGGGGATTCCCAAATGGCGGCCCCATTGACACTGGGGAATCGATTCCCAAATGTCATGACTTTTCGGACTCGCTCAATGTTAAACATTTCCCATTTGGGAATCCTTTAGCCTCGGTTCCGTAACTGACATCACCAAATTGGACACTTCCTTTCAAAGTACAGCCTTGCACTTTACTGCGTGAGTGTTTAAGCACACCCTGAGACCAGCTAAGCTGGTCCTGAGTTAATCGGACATCAGGAAGTAACTTAACCTCACCTTGACCATATGGCAAATGGCAGCATCAATTTGGACACTTTTTTATTAACTTAGAGTATTGCACCTTGGTGTGTGGGGGTTCTAGCATACCCAGAGACTAGCTACAGTGGGCTTGAGTGTAGTGTACCTTTGCAAAAACCAGAACCGCAATGTCAATTCGGGAAACAGAAACGCTTCCTAAATTGACGTCATTTCAGGAAACATTAATGCTTCCTTAACTGACATCACCAAATTGGACACTTCCTTTCAAAGTACAGCCTTGCACTTTACTGTGTGAGTGTTTAAGCACACCCTGAGACCAGCTAAGCTGGTCCTGAGTTGATTGGACATCAGGAAGTACCCAAACCACACCTTGACCATATGGCAAATGGACGCCATCAATTTGGACACTTCTTATTAACTTAGAGTATTTTACCTTGGTGTGTGGGGGTTTTAGCATGCCCTGAGACTAGCTACAGTGGGCTTGAGTGTAGTGTACCTTTGCAAAGACCAGAACCGGAATGTCAATTTGGGAAACAGAAACGCTTCCTAAATAGACGTCAATTCAGGAAACATTAATGCTTCCTGAACTGACATCACCAAATTGGACACTTCCTTTCAAAGTACAGCCTTGCACTTTACTGTGTGAGTGTTTAAGCACACCCTGAGACCAGCTAAGCTGGTCCTGAGTTGATTGGACCTCAGGAAGTACCCAAACCACACCTTGACCATATGGCAAATGGACGCCATCAATTTGGACACTTCTTATTAACTTAGAGTATTTTACCTTGGTGTGTGGGGGTTTTAGCATGCCCTGAGACTAGCTACAGTGGGCTTGAGTGTAGTGTACCTTTGCAAAGACCAGAACCGCAATGTCAATTCGGGAAACAGAAACGCTTCCTAAATCGACGTCAATTCAGGAAACATTAATGCTTCCTTAACTGACATCACCAAATTGGACACTTCCTTTCACAGTACAGCCTTGCACTTTACTGTGTGAGTGTTTAAGCAAACCCTGAGACCAGCTAAGCTGGTCCTGAGTTAATCGGACATCAGGAAGTAACTTAACCTCACCTTGACCATATGGCAAATGGCAGCATCAATTTGGACACTTTTTTATTAACTTAGAGTATTGCACCTTGGTGTGTGGGGGTTCTAGCATACCCAGAGACTAGCTACAGTGGGCTTGAGTGTAGTGTACCTTTGCAAAAACCAGAACCGCAATGTCAATTCGGGAAACAGAAACGCTTCCTAAATTGACGTCATTTCAGGAAACATTAATGCTTCCTTAACTGACATCACCAAATTGGACACTTCCTTTCAAAGTACAGCCTTGCACTTTACTGTGTGAGTGTTTAAGCACACCCTGAGATCAGCTAAGCTGGTCCTGAGTTAATCGGACATCAGGAAGTAACTTAACCTCACCTTGACCATATGGCAAATGGCAGCATCAATTTGGACACTTTTTTATTAACTTAGAGTATTGCACCTTGGTGTGTGGGGGTTCTAGCATACCCTGAGACTAGCTACAGTGGGCTTGAGTGTAGTGTACCTTTGCAAAAACCAGGACCGCAATGTCAATTCGGGAAACAGAAACGCTTCCTAAATTGACGTCAATTCAGGAAACATTAATGCTTCCTAAACTGACCTCACCAAATTGGACACTTCCCCCCTTCCAAAATGAAAACCGCTTGATCTTGGGGGCTGACGCTGAAATATGTTGATCCTTGGACACTCTAGAGCAATCTAAGTTTTGATTCATATCTGTGAGATGTTTGTAGGCCGTACGGGAAAGGCGTACAGTGCCAATAGGTTTATATGGCGGCTGTACATTCCTTTATTTCCACACTTAACGGAGAGCTAGGAGGCTGATATTCCAGTATGTTAGTGTCAACACTTGTTACTTTAACATCACCGAGCGATAGCCTCCTATACCGCACCAGTTTGGAGAAACAGGCGTGTACAGCCGCCATAGGTCGGTGTACAACCGCCATAGGTTTACATGTTAAAATTAATGAAACGTCGTAGAGCTTCACGGATGGTTTCATTTGAAAGCTAGCCTAGGAATAAGTGGGGGGAAGTTGTGGTTCTGAGTAGCTACCAACTTCTACACTGGAGATATAGCCTATCTGGCAAACGGTTATAACTTTGGTTATAACCGTTTGCCAGAAAATGGGCAAAATTAACGGAACGTCGTAGAGCTTCACGGATGGTTTCATTTGAAAGCTAGCCTAGGAATTAGTGGGGGTAGGTGGTGGTTGGGAGAGGCTATGACCTTTCATTCTGGAGATATTGCCAACCTAACCCTAACCTAACCAAAAAGCACCGCATAGACAATGCATTGACATGTATCGAAATTGGAGAAAATTAAAGGAACGTCGTAGAACTTCACGGATGGTCTCATTTGAAAGCTAGCCTAGGAATTAGTGGGATGAGGTGGTGGTTGGGAGAGGCTATGACCTTGCACTCTGGAGATATTGCCAACCTAACCCTAACCTAACCAAAAAGCACCGCATAGACAATGCATTGACATGTATCGAAATTGGAGAAAATTAAAGGAACGTCGTAGAGCTTCACGGATGGTCTCATTTGAAAGCTAGCCTAGGAATTAGTGGGATGAGGTGGTGGTTGGGAGAGGCTATGACCTTGCACTCTGGAGATATTGCCAACCTAACCCTAACCTAACCAAAAAGCACCGCATAGACAATGCATTGACATGTATAGACAATGCATTGACATGTATCGAAAAATTTACGGAACGTCGTAGAGCTTCACGGATGGTCTCATTTGAAAGCTAGCCTAGGAATAAGTGGGATGAGGTGGTGGTTGGGAGAGGCTATGACCTTGCACTCTGGAGATATTGCCAACCTAACCCTAACCTAACCAAAAAGCACCGCATAGACAATGCATTGACATGTATAGACAATGCATTGACATGTATCGAGAAATTAACGGAACGTCGTAGAACTTCACGGATGGTCTCATTTGAAAGCTAGCCTAGGAATTAGTGGGATGAGGTGGTGGTTGGGAGAGGCTATGACCTTGCACTTTGGAGATATTGACCCGTACACTCACCATGCAAACCTATTGCGGCTGTACACCGACCTATGGCGGCTGTACACGCCACATTTCTCCAAAGTGGTGGGGGCTAGGAGGCTGTAAAGCGGGGGTCCTCAAGTACCAAAGGGTGGGATGAACATACTCTGAGATCAGCCTCCTAGCCCTAGCCACTTTGGAGATATTGACCTGAGACTGGCGTGTACAGCCGCCATAGGTCGGTGTACAGCCGCAATAGGTTTGCATGGTGAGTGTCCAGGCCAATATCTCCAAAGTGGCTGGGGGTAGGAGGCTCATAATGTAACCTCAGCATCCTCTTACCATAAGGGACAAGCCCTCCGAATACCGTAAGGATTGGAGAAAGTTGAATTTTACCCTCTTGGCTGCTGGAAGTCAATTTTGAGTTTTTGAGATTTTGGTCAAAAATTCAAATTGCTCGGATTGCCTCGAAACACAGCACACTTAAAGAGTACCATGGAGGTATGAACATACTGCCATATCAGCCTCCTAGCCCCTGTCACTTTGGAGATATTGACCCGTACACTCACCATGCAAACCTATTGCGGCTGTACACTGCCCTATGGCGGCTGTACACGCCTGTCTCAGGTCAATATCTCCAAAGTGGCTGGGGGTAGGAGGCTGATCTCAGAGTATGTTCATGCCACTCCTTGGTACTTGAAGACCCCCGCTGTACAGCCTCCTAGCCCCCACCGTTTTGGAGAAATGTGGCGTGTACAGCCACCATTGCTTTTGTACACAAACCTATGGCGGCGGTACACGCCACATTTCTCCAAAGTGGTGGGGGCTAGGAGGCTAATAAGCGGGGGTCCTCAAGTACCAAAGGGTGGGATGAACATACTCTGAGATCAGCCTCCTACTCCCAACCGATCGTGAGAAACGGCCGCGTACAGCCCCCACATGTCAGTGTACACGGGTCAATATCTCCAAAGATTCTTGGTCTAGGAGGCTGATATGGCAGTATGTTCATGTCTCCATGGTGTACTGTTACTGTGCATAGGTTTCGAGCCAATCCGAGCAATTTTAATTTTAACATGTAAACCTATGGCGGTTGTACACCGACCTATGGCGGCTGTACACGCCTGTTTCTCCAAACTGGTGCATGATAGGAGCCTCCTAGCTCTCCGTTAAGTGTGGAAATAAAGGAATGTACAGCCGCCATATAAACCTATTGGCACTGTACGCCTTTCCCGTACGGCCTACAAACATCCCACAGATATGAATCAAAACTTAGATTGCTCTAGAGTGTCCAAGGATCAACATATTTCAGCGTCAGCCCCCAAGATTAAGCGGTTTTCTTAATTGATCAAAATGATCAATTCTTGCACAGAAGGGTGTTGTACTCTAAGAGCCTGACAGTGTCCTGGTTCAAATTTGGAGATATGTGAGGATTTTTTTTTTCTAGAGGGGTTAGCTGAAATTTCTCTGCACAGTCTCGATGGACACTCACTCATGACCCACTGACCCGATTTTGAGGCCTCTAGTGCTTTCGGAACCCCCTCTGTACAGAAAAACAATGTGCGTGTACAGGCGCCATAGGAATTCGGCGGCTGTACACATTCTCCCTAAGTCGCTTCCCGTAACCCGACCGAAGGTAGCAGAGACGAAAGCTCTGCACATTCTGCAATGGCAGGGCATGCTGAGTAACTGACCCGAGTACTGTGTCTGTACTGTGCATGTAAAGGTCCTCCAGGGGCTGTGACCTTTGTTTCAAAAGGTCATGTGTACAACGGCAACAGTTTCAATGGTGAGGACATTCCTATGGCGGTTGTACACATCATCTTTTTAATTTTTAAAGGTGTTGTCAAAGCAGTAGGAGGCTGATCTCAGAGTATGTTCATCCCACCCTTTGGTACTTGAGAACCCCCGCTTTATAGCATCCTAGCCCCCACTGCTTCGGAGAAATTGTGCGTGTACAGCCGCCATACATTCCTATGGCGGCTGTACACATCATCTCCAAATTGACAGGGGCTGGGAGGCTGATATGGCAGTATGTTTATGTCTCCATGGTGTACTGTTACTGTGCATAGGTTTCGAGCAAATCGGAGCAATTTTAATTTTTACATGTAAACCTATTGCTGTTGTACACGAAAGCTGTGGCGCCTGTACACGCCTGTGTACTGTAGCGTATTAAAAGAAATCGAGCGGTCCGATCGGTCCGAAACCCGTACGGCCCTTTGTCCTCGAGGTGCCGATCACGCACGCCGGATTTCGTGCCGAACGGACCGCTCTGAATACCCCGTTCTCCGATTGGCCCATATGGGACGCTCCGATTGGTCCGCCGTACAGAGGGCCCATAGGCCCCGAGGGCCTGATCACGCTCACCGAAGGGCGTGCCGATCGGAAAACTTTGAAAATGGAGCTCTCTGATTGGTCCGAAACTCCGCACGCCGTTAGGCCACGGTCGGGCCTCCACCCTGACCGGACGTCAGCCTGATCGGTGGGGGTCAAACTCAAAACCGGCCCGAGACACTTTTGGCCACCAGGGGGCTCATCGGCGCCCTCCGGAGGGCGCACGGTTCGGATTTGGCGAGGCCACGCCCAAAAACGGCGTCCCGAGAGGTCGCGCGGTCTGGGACGCCGTTTTTGAATGAAAAGTGCCTGGGCTGTACACTCGTCCAAGGAACCTGCCTGGGTTGTACACCATTTGGGCCATTGTACTGTAAATCCCACTTCTGGACATGATCGCTACTCAAATGGACAACAAGTGTCCCATTTGGGCCATTGTACTGTAAATCCCACTTCTGGACTGAATCGCTACTCAAATGGACAATACGTTTCCCATTTGGCCCAGTGAAGAGTAAACCTCCCTTCCGGAGAGTTTACTCTTCTAGTCTAAAGTTTCCAACTTGATTAATGATACGTGACTGCCATCAGGTGGACTTAACACGTCGGTACAACAAAATAACCCAATTGGACAAATGTTTCCCAAAGACCCCCATGCAGCGCATGCCAAAGTGACGACCCCAAATCATTTGGGGACACATTTGTCCACCGTCAATGCAAATAGATACCCAAATGGACGGAACGGGGGAAGGGAATCGGTCCACGGACCGATTTTTGTCAATTTGGGAAGCATTTGGGAAGCAGCAATACCGACCGCGCCACCGGAGGGCGCCGTGGACCGTCCACCCGGGAAGCATTTGTCACTTCGGGGGGCTGTCCGCGAGGGAAGCATCTGTCCACTTTGCAAGCATCGTCCGTCCACGAGGGAAGCATTGGTCAACTTGGCAAGCAATCGTCCACGAGGGAAGCATCGGTCCACTTGGCAAGCAATCGTCCACGAGGGAAGCATCGGTCCACTTGGCAAGCAATCGTCCACGAGGGAAGCATCGGTCAACTTGGCAAGCAATCGTCCACGAGGGAAGCATCGGTCCACTTGGCAAGCAATCGTCCACGAGGGAAGCATCGGTCCACTTGGCAAGCAATCGTCCACGAGGGAAGCATCGGTCCACTTGGCAAGCAATCGTCCACGAGGGAAGCATCGGTCCACTTGGCAAGCAATCGTCCACCCGGGAAGCATTTGTCACTTCGGGGGGCTGTCCGCGAGGGAAGCATCTGTCCACTTGGCAAGCATCGTCCGTCCACGAGGGAAGCATTGGTCCACTTGGCAAGCAATCGTCCACGAGGGAAGCATCGGTCCACTTGGCAAGCAATCGACTGGCCACGAGGGACACATTCGTCCACTTGGCAAGCATCGTCTGTCCACGAGGGAAGCATTGGTCCACTTGGCATGCAATCGACTGTCCACGAGGGAAGCATTGGTCCACTTGGCAAGCAATCAACTGTCCACGAGGGAAGCATTGGTCCACTTGGCAAGCATCGACTGTCCATGGGGGGGTGCTTATCCTACACCGGGGAAACCTTTTTCCATATGGTGTACAGCAATGCACATTAGTGAGAGGGGGTTTTAGCACACACTTAGAACAGCTACAGTGGTATTGAGTTTAGTGTACCTTTGCAAAACCCAGAACCACACTGGACATCCCAAATTGGATACTTACTATCAATGTACTGAGACAAATCTGAGATATGTTTCATAACAAAAGCTGCTCTACAAGGCTCTCCTTGTCCCATTCTTGAGGGACATTCCTGAAAGGATATAGGAATGCAGAGGGTTTACAGAACCAGTGCTCTACATGCTAAATCTGTGTTCCGAGTTGAGGGTTTGGTGCAGGTTTCAAGCCATTCTGACAATTTCTACATGAAATATGATCATTTGAAGGGTGTCCATTTGAGAAGCATTTCCCATTGAAAACATTTTCAATGCAAAAGTACCCCAAAATGACAGTTGTGTGGCACTGGCATGCTGGGTCCCAGCAGGTCCAAACCAAGCCTACTGTACTCCACTTGGGTCTGGCAACAACATACTAAAAGATCAGAGCCCACGCATGTTCAGAAAAAAAATGACTCCAATCTGACCAACTATGAAAGAGGGTGTTGCGGGCTATAAGCCTAACAGTGTCTTCGCCTAGATTTCTCAAATAAACAATCTTTTTTCCCCAAGGGACTTGGAGAGTTTTCACTTCACATGACTGTAGTAGGCCATGTCCCCGCTCTGTGTGTGAAATATGGGATCTCTGAGGCTTCAGAAAGTCCTGTAATGTAATATTTAATGTACACAAAACTGTTCCCTAATGGACACAGTGTCATTTTGGGAAACCTGGCGACCTTGCAAACTTTGAGGCTCATTGTCAGTGTCTTGCCATGCACCGATGGGCACAAAAATCATGTCACACATTGTCCTCGAAGCCAACTTAAAAGCAGAAAAGGAATCAAGTGTCTAGTTGTAGCAGAAAGGTCATGACCACCATGAAATGTTGTAAAGGTCAACTGTCCACGAGGGAAGCATCGGTCCACTTGGCAAGCAATCGTCCACCCGGGAAGCATTTGTCACTTCGGGGCCCCCAGGGGGCTGTCCGCGAGGGAAGCATCTGTCCACTTGGCAAGCATCGTCCGTCCACGAGGGAAGCATTGGTCCACTTGGCAAGCAATCGTCCACGAGGGAAGCATTGGTCCACTTGGCAAGCAATCGACTGGCCACGAGGGACACATTTGTCCACTTGGCAAGCATCGTCTGTCCACGAGGGAAGCATTGGTCCACTTGGCAAGCAATCAACTGTCCACGAGGGAAGCATTGGTCCACTTGGCAAGCAATCGACTGTCCACGAGGGAAGCATTGGTCCACTTGGCAAGCAATCGTCCACGAGGGAAGCATCGGTCCACTTGGCAAGCAATCGACTGTCCACGAGGGAAGCATTGGTCCACTTGGCAAGCAATCGACTGTCCACGAGGGAAGCATTGGTCCACTTGGCAAGCAATCAACTGTCCACGAGGGAAGCATTGGTCCACTTGGCAAGCATTGTCTGTCCACGAGGGAAGCATTGGTCAACTTGGCAAGCATCGACTGTCCATGGGGGGGTGCTTATCCTACACCGGGGAAACCTTTTTCCATATGGTGTACAGCAATGCACATTAGTGAGAGGGGGTTTTAGCACACCCTTAGAACAGCTACAGTGGTATTGAGTTTAGTGTACCTTTGCAAAACCCAGAACCACACTGGACATCCAAAATTGGATACTTACTATCAATGTACTGAAACAAATCTGAGATATGTTTCATAACAAAAGCTGCTCTACAAGGCTCTCCTTGTCCCATTCTTGAGGGACATTCCTGAAAGGATATAGGAATGCAAAGGGTTTACAGAACCAGTGCTCTACATGCTAAATCTGTGTTCCGAGTTGAGGGTTTGGTGCAGGTTTCAAGCCATTCTGACAATTTCTACATGAAATATGATCATTTGAAGGGTGTCCATTTGAGAAGCATTTCCCATTGAAAACATTTTCAATGCAAAAGTACCCCAAAATGACAGTTGTGTGGCACTGGCATGCTGGGTCCCAGCAGGTCCAAACCAAGCCTACTGTACTCCACTTGGGTCTGGCAACAACATACTAAAAGATCAGAGCTCACGCATGTTCAGAAAAAAAATGACTCCAATCTGACCAACTATGAAAGAGGGTGTTGCGGGCTATAAGCCTAACAGTGTCTTCGCCTAGATTTCTCAAATAAACAATCTTTTTTCCCCAAGGGACTTGGAGAGTTTTCACTTCACATGACTGTAGTAGGCCATGTCCCCGCTCTGTGTGTGAAATATGGGATCTCTGAGGCTTCAGAAAGTCCTGTAATGTAATATTTAATGTACACAAAACTGTTCCCTAATGGACACAGTGTCATTTTGGGAAACCTGGCGACCTTGCAAACTTTGAGGCTCATTGTCAGTGTCTTGCCATGCACCGATGGGCACAAAAATCATGTCACACATTGTCCTCGAAGCCAACTTAAAAGCAGAAAAGGAATCAAGTGTCTAGTTGTAGCAGAAAGGTCATGACCACCATGAAATGTTGTAAAGGTCAACTGTCCACGAGGGAAGCATCGGTCCACTTGGCAAGCAATCGTCCACCCGGGAAGCATTTGTCACTTCGGGGCCCCCAGGGGGCTGTCCGCGAGGGAAGCATCTGTCCACTTGGCAAGCATCGTCCGTCCACGAGGGAAGCATTGGTCCACTTGGCAAGCAATCGTCCACGAGGGAAGCATTGGTCCACTTGGCAAGCAATCGACTGGCCACGAGGGACACATTTGTCCACTTGGCAAGCATCGTCTGTCCACGAGGGAAGCATTGGTCCACTTGGCAAGCAATCAACTGTCCACGAGGGAAGCATTGGTCCACTTGGCAAGCAATCGACTGTCCACGAGGGAAGCATTGGTCCACTTGGCAAGCAATCGTCCACGAGGGAAGCATCGGTCCACTTGGCAAGCAATCGACTGTCCACGAGGGAAGCATTGGTCCACTTGGCAAGCAATCGACTGTCCACGAGGGAAGCATTGGTCCACTTGGCAAGCAATCAACTGTCCACGAGGGAAGCATTGGTCCACTTGGCAAGCATTGTCTGTCCACGAGGGAAGCATTGGTCAACTTGGCAAGCATCGACTGTCCATGGGGGGGTGCTTATCCTACACCGGGGAAACCTTTTTCCATATGGTGTACAGCAATGCACATTAGTGAGAGGGGGTTTTAGCACACACTTAGAACAGCTACAGTGGTATTGAGTTTAGTGTACCTTTGCAAAACCCAGAACCACACTGGACATCCAAAATTGGATACTTACTATCAATGTACTGAAACAAATCTGAGATATGTTTCATAACAAAAGCTGCTCTACAAGGCTCTCCTTGTCCCATTCTTGAGGGACATTCCTGAAAGGATATAGGAATGCAGAGGGTTTACAGAACCAGTGCTCTACATGCTAAATCTGTGTTCCGAGTTGAGGGTTTGGTGCAGGTTTCAAGCCATTCTGACAATTTCTACATGAAATATGATCATTTGAAGGGTGTCCATTTGAGAAGCATTTCCCATTGAAAACATTTTCAATGCAAAAGTACCCCAAAATGACAGTTGTGTGGCACTGGCATGCTGGGTCCCAGCAGGTCCAAACCAAGCCTACTGTACTCCACTTGGGTCTGGCAACAACATACTAAAAGATCAGAGCTCACGCATGTTCAGAAAAAAAATGACTCCAATCTGACCAACTATGAAAGAGGGTGTTGCGGGCTATAAGCCTAACAGTGTCTTCGCCTAGATTTCTCAAATAAACAATATTTTTTCCCCAAGGGACTTGGAGAGTTTTCACTTCACATGACTGTAGTAGGCCATGTCCCCACTCTGTGTGTGAAATATGGGATCTCTGAGGCTTCAGAAAGTCCTGTAATGTAATATTTAATGTACACAAAACTGTTCCCTAATGGACACAGTGTCATTTTGGGAAACATGGCGACCTTGCAAACTTTGAGGCTCATTTTCAGTGTCTTGCCATGCACCGATGGGCACAAAAATCATGTCACACATTGTCCTCGAAGCCAACTTTAAAGCAGAAAAGGAATCAAGTGTCTAGTTGTAGCAGAAAGGTCATGACCACCATGAAATGTTGTAAAGGTCAACCGCAATGTCAATTCGGGAAACAGAAACGCTTCCTAAATTGACGTCAATTCAGGAAACATTAATGCTTCCTTAACTGACATCACCAAATTGGACACTTCCTTTCAAAGTACAGCCTTGCACTTTACTGCGTGAGTGTTTAAGCACACCCTGAGACCAGCTAAGCTGGTCCTGAGTTAATCGGACATCAGGAAGTAACTTAACCTCACCCTGACCATATGGCAAATGGCAGCATCAATTTGGACACTTCTTATTAACTTAGAGTTTTGCACCTTGGTGTGTGGGGGTTCTAGCATACCCTGAGACTAGCTACAGTGGGCTTGAGTGTAGTGTACCTTTGCAAAAACCAGAACCGCAATGTCAATTCAGGAAACAGAAACGCTTCCTAAATTGACGTCAATTCAGGAAACATTAATGCTTCCTTAACTGACATCACCAAATTGGACACTTCCTTTCAAAGTACAGCCTTGCACTTTACTGCGTGAGTGTTTAAGCACACCCTGAGACCAGCTAAGCTGGTCCTGAGTTAATCGGACATCAGGAAGTAACTTAACCTCACCTTGACCATATGGCAAATGGCAGCATCAATTTGGACACTTTTTTATTAACTTAGAGTATTGCACCTTGGTGTGTGGGGGTTCTAGCATACCCAGAGACTAGCTACAGTGGGCTTGAGTGTAGTGTACCTTTGCAAAAACCAGAACCGCAATGTCAATTCGGGAAACAGAAACGCTTCCTAAATTGACGTCATTTCAGGAAACATTAATGCTTCCTTAACTGACATCACCAAATTGGACACTTCCTTTCAAAGTACAGCCTTGCACTTTACTGTGTGAGTGTTTAAGCACACCCTGAGACCAGCTAAGCTGGTCCTGAGTTGATTGGACATCAGGAAGTACCCAAACCACACCTTGACCATATGGCAAATGGACGCCATCAATTTGGACACTTCTTATTAACTTAGAGTATTTTACCTTGGTGTGTGGGGGTTTTAGCATGCCCTGAGACTAGCTACAGTGGGCTTGAGTGTAGTGTACCTTTGCAAAGACCAGAACCGGAATTTCAATTTGGGAAACAGAAACGCTTCCTAAATCGACGTCAATTCAGGAAACATTAATGCTTCCTTAACTGACATCACCAAATTGGACACTTCCTTTCACAGTACAGCCTTGCACTTTACTGTGTGAGTGTTTAAGCAAACCCTGAGACCAGCTAAGCTGGTCCTGAGTTAATCGGACATCAGGAAGTAACTTAACCTCACCTTGACCATATGGCAAATGGCAGCATCAATTTGGACACTTTTTTATAAACTTAGAGTATTGCACCTTGGTGTGTGGGGGTTCTAGCATACCCAGAGACTAGCTACAGTGGGCTTGAGTGTAGTGTACCTTTGCAAAAACCAGAACCGCAATGTCAATTCGGGAAACAGAAACGCTTCCTAAATTGACGTCATTTCAGGAAACATTAATGCTTCCTTAACTGACATCACCAAATTGGACACTTCCTTTCAAAGTACAGCCTTGCACTTTACTGTGTGAGTGTTTAAGCACACCCTGAGATCAGCTAAGCTGGTCCTGAGTTAATCGGACATCAGGAAGTAACTTAACCTCACCTTGACCATATGGCAAATGGCAGCATCAATTTGGACACTTTTTTATTAACTTAGAGTATTGCACCTTGGTGTGTGGGGGTTCTAGCATACCCTGAGACTAGCTACAGTGGGCTTGAGTGTAGTGTACCTTTGCAAAAACCAGGACCGCAATGTCAATTCGGGAAACAGAAACGCTTCCTAAATTGACGTCAATTCAGGAAACATTAATGCTTCCTAAACTGACCTCACCAAATTGGACACTTCCCCCCTTCCAAAATGAAAACCGCTTGATCTTGGGGGCTGACGCTGAAATATGTTGATCCTTGGACACTCTAGAGCAATCTAAGTTTTGATTCATATCTGTGAGATGTTTGTAGGCCGTACGGGAAAGGCGTACAGTGCCAATAGGTTTATATGGCGGCTGTACATTCCTTTATTTCCACACTTAACGGAGAGCTAGGAGGCTGATATTCCAGTATGTTAGTGTCAACACTTGTTACTTTAACATCACCGAGCGATAGCCTCCTATACCGCACCAGTTTGGAGAAACAGGCGTGTACAGCCGCCATAGGTCGGTGTACAACCGCCATAGGTTTACATGTTAAAATTAATGAAACGTCGTAGAGCTTCACGGATGGTTTCATTTGAAAGCTAGCCTAGGAATTAGTGGGGGGAAGTTGTGGTTCTGAGTAGCTACCAACTTCTACACTGGAGATATAGCCTATCTGGCAAACGGTTATAACTTTGGTTATAACCGTTTGCCAGAAAATGGGCAAAATTAACGGAACGTCGTAGAGCTTCACGGATGGTTTCATTTGAAAGCTAGCCTAGGAATTAGTGGGGGTAGGTGGTGGTTGGGAGAGGCTATGACCTTTCATTCTGGAGATATTGCCAACCTAACCCTAACCTAACCAAAAAGCACCGCATAGACAATGCATTGACATGTATCGAAATTGGAGAAAATTAAAGGAACGTCGTAGAACTTCACGGATGGTCTCATTTGAAAGCTAGCCTAGGAATTAGTGGGATGAGGTGGTGGTTGGGAGAGGCTATGACCTTGCACTCTGGAGATATTGCCAACCTAACCCTAACCTAACCAAAAAGCACCGCATAGACAATGCATTGACATGTATCGAAATTGGAGAAAATTAAAGGAACGTCGTAGAGCTTCACGGATGGTCTCATTTGAAAGCTAGCCTAGGAATTAGTGGGATGAGGTGGTGGTTGGGAGAGGCTATGACCTTGCACTCTGGAGATATTGCCAACCTAACCCTAACCTAACCAAAAAGCACCGCATAGACAATGCATTGACATGTATAGACAATGCATTGACATGTATCGAAAAATTTACGGAACGTCGTAGAGCTTCACGGATGGTCTCATTTGAAAGCTAGCCTAGGAATTAGTGGGATGAGGTGGTGGTTGGGAGAGGCTATGACCTTGCACTCTGGAGATATTGCCAACCTAACCCTAACCTAACCAAAAAGCACCGCATAGACAATGCATTGACATGTATAGACAATGCATTGACATGTATCGAGAAATTAACGGAACGTCGTAGAACTTCACGGATGGTCTCATTTGAAAGCTAGCCTAGGAATTAGTGGGATGAGGTGGTGGTTGGGAGAGGCTATGACCTTGCACTTTGGAGATATTGACCCGTACACTCACCATGCAAACCTATTGCGGCTGTACACCGACCTATGGCGGCTGTACACGCCACATTTCTCCAAAGTGGTGGGGGCTAGGAGGCTGTAAAGCGGGGGTCCTCAAGTACCAAAGGGTGGGATGAACATACTCTGAGATCAGCCTCCTAGCCCTAGTCACTTTGGAGATATTGACCTGAGACTGGCGTGTACAGCCGCCATAGGTCGGTGTACAGCCGCAATAGGTTTGCATGGTGAGTGTCCAGGCCAATATCTCCAAAGTGGCTGGGGGTAGGAGGCTCATAATGTAACCTCAGCATCCTCTTACCATAAGGGACAAGCCCTCCGAATACCGTAAGGATTGGAGAAAGTTGAATTTTACCCTCTTGGCTGCTGGAAGTCAATTTTGAGTTTTGAGATTTTGGTCAAAAATTCAAATTGCTCGGATTGCCTCGAAACACAGCACACTTAAAGAGTACCATGGAGGTATGAACATACTGCCATATCAGCCTCCTAGCCCCTGTCACTTTGGAGATATTGACCCGTACACTCACCATGCAAACCTATTGCGGCTGTACACTTCCCTATGGCGGCTGTACACGCCTGTCTCAGGTCAATATCTCCAAAGTGGCTGGGGGTAGGAGGCTGATCTCAGAGTATGTTCATGCCACTCCTTGGTACTTGAAGACCCCCGCTGTACAGCCTCCTAGCCCCCACCGTTTTGGAGAAATGTGGCGTGTACAGCCGCCATTGCTTTTGTACACAAACCTATGGCGGCGGTACACGCCACATTTCTCCAAAGTGGTGGGGGCTAGGAGGCTAATAAGCGGGGGTCCTCAAGTACCAAAGGGTGGGATGAACATACTCTGAGATCAGCCTCCTACTTCCAACCGATCGTGAGAAACGGCCGCGTACAGCCCCCACATGTCAGTGTACACGGGTCAATATCTCCAAAGATTCTTGGTCTAGGAGGCTGATATGGCAGTATGTTCATGTCTCCATGGTGTACTGTTACTGTGCATAGGTTTCGAGCCAATCCGAGCAATTTTAATTTTAACATGTAAACCTATGGCGGTTGTACACCGACCTATGGCGGCTGTACACGCCTGTTTCTCCAAACTGGTGCATGATAGGAGCCTCCTAGCTCTCCGTTAAGTGTGGAAATAAAGGAATGTACAGCCGCCATATAAACCTATTGGCACTGTACGCCTTTCCCGTACGGCCTACAAACATCCCACAGATATGAATCAAAACTTAGATTGCTCTAGAGTGTCCAAGGATCAACATATTTCAGCGTCAGCCCCCAAGATTAAGCGGTTTTCTTAATTGATCAAAATGATCAATTCTTGCACAGAAGGGTGTTGTACTCTAAGAGCCTGACAGTGTCCTGGTTCAAATTTGGAGATATGTGAGGATTTTTTTTTTCTAGAGGGGTTAGCTGAAATTTCTCTGCACAGTCTCGATGGACACTCACTCATGACCCACTGACCCGATTTTGAGGCCTCTAGTGCTTTCGGAACCCCCTCTGTACAGAAAAACAATGTGCGTGTACAGGCGCCATAGGAATTCGGCGGCTGTACACATTCTCCCTAAGTCGCTTCCCGTAACCCGACCGAAGGTAGCAGAGACGAAAGCTCTGCACATTCTGCAATGGCAGGGCATGCTGAGTAACTGACCCGAGTACTGTGTCTGTACTGTGCATGTAAAGGTCCTCCAGGGGCTGTGACCTTTGTTTCAAAAGGTCATGTGTACAACGGCAACAGTTTCAATGGTGAGGACATTCCTATGGCGGTTGTACACATCATCTTTTTAATTTTTAAAGGTGTTGTCAAAGCAGTAGGAGGCTGATCTCAGAGTATGTTCATCCCACCCTTTGGTACTTGAGAACCCCCGCTTTATAGCATCCTAGCCCCCACTGCTTCGGAGAAATTGTGCGTGTACAGCCGCCATACATTCCTATGGCGGCTGTACACATCATCTCCAAATTGACAGGGGCTGGGAGGCTGATATGGCAGTATGTTTATGTCTCCATGGTGTACTGTTACTGTGCATAGGTTTCGAGCAAATCGGAGCAATTTTAATTTTTACATGTAAACCTATTGCTGTTGTACACGAAAGCTGTGGCGCCTGTACACGCCTGTGTACTGTAGCGTATTAAAAGAAATCGAGCGGTCCGATCGGTCCGAAACCCGTACGGCCCTTTGTCCTCGAGGTGCCGATCACGCACGCCGGATTTCGTGCCGAACGGACCGCTCTGAATACCCCGTTCTCCGATTGGCCCATATGGGACGCTCCGATTGGTCCGCCGTACAGAGGGCCCATAGGCCCCGAGGGCCTGATCACGCTCACCGAAGGGCGTGCCGATCGGAAAACTTTGAAAATGGAGCTCTCTGATTGGTCCGAAACTCCGCACGCCGTTAGGCCACGGTCGGGCCTCCACCCTGACCGGACGTCAGCCCGATCGGTGGGGGTCAAACTCAAAACCGGCCCGAGACACTTTTGGCCACCAGGGGGCTCATCGGCGCCCTCCGGAGGGCGCACGGTTCGGATTTGGCGAGGCCACGCCCAAAAACGGCGTCCCGAGAGGTCGCGCGGTCTGGGACGCCGTTTTTGAATGAAAAGTGCCTGGGCTGTACACTCGTCCAAGGAACCTGCCTGGGTTGTACACCATTTGGGCCATTGTACTGTAAATCCCACTTCTGGACATGATCGCTACTCAAATGGACAACAAGTGTCCCATTTGGGCCATTGTACTGTAAATCCCACTTCTGGACTGAATCGCTACTCAAATGGACAATACGTTTCCCATTTGGCCCAGTGAAGAGTAAACCTCCCTTCCGGAGAGTTTACTCTTCTAGTCTAAAGTTTCCAACTTGATTAATGATACGTGACTGCCATCAGGTGGACTTAACACGTCGGTACAACAAAATAACCCAATTGGACAAATGTTTCCCAAAGACCCCCATGCAGCGCATGCCAAAGTGACGACCCCAAATCATTTGGGGACACATTTGTCCACCGTCAATGCAAATAGATACCCAAATGGACGGAACGGGGGAAGGGAATCGGTCCACGGACCGATTTTTGTCAATTTGGGAAGCATTTGGGAAGCAGCAATACCGACCGCGCCACCGGAGGGCGCCGTGGACCGTCCACCCGGGAAGCATTTGTCACTTCGGGGGGCTGTCCGCGAGGGAAGCATCTGTCCACTTGGCAAGCATCGTCCGTCCACGAGGGAAGCATTGGTCCACTTGGCAAGCAATCGTCCACGAGGGAAGCATCGGTCCACTTGGCAAGCAATCGTCCAAGAGGGAAGCATCGGTCCACTTGGCAAGCAATCGTCCACGAGGGAAGCATCGGTCCACTTGGCAAGCTATCGTCCACGAGGGAAGCATCGGTCCACTTGGCAAGCAATCGTCCACCCGGGAAGCATTTGTCACTTCGGGGGGCTGTCCGCGAGGGAAGCATCTGTCCACTTGGCAAGCATCGTCCGTCCACGAGGGAAGCATTGGTCCACTTGGCAAGCAATCGTCCACGAGGGAAGCATCGGTCCACTTGGCAAGCAATCGACTGGCCACGAGGGACACATTCGTCCACTTGGCAAGCATCGTCTGTCCACGAGGGAAGCATTGGTCCACTTGGCATGCAATCGACTGTCCACGAGGGAAGCATTGGTCCACTTGGCAAGCAATCAACTGTCCACGAGGGAAGCATTGGTCCACTTGGCATGCAATCGACTGTCCACGAGGGAAGCATTGGTCCACTTGGCAAGCAATCAACTGTCCACGAGGGAAGCATTGGTCCACTTGGCAAGCATTGTCTGTCCACGAGGGAAGCATTGGTCAACTTGGCAAGCATCGACTGTCCATGGGGGGGTGCTTATCCTACAGCGGGGAAACCTTTTTCCATATGGTGTACAGCAATGCACATTAGTGAGAGGGGGTTTTAGCACACCCTTAGAACAGCTACAGTGGTATTGAGTTTAGTGTACCTTTGCAAAACCCAGAACCACACTGGACATCCCAAATTGGATACTTACTATCAATGTACTGAAACAAATCTGAGATATGTTTCATAACAAAAGCTGCTCTACAAGGCTCTCCTTGTCCCATTCTTGAGGGACATTCCTGAAAGGATATAGGAATGCAGAGGGTTTACAGAACCAGTGCTCTACATGCTGAAATCTGTGTTCCGAGTTGAGGGTTTGGTGCAGGTTTCAAGCCATTCTGACAATTTCTACATGAAATATGATCATTTGAAGGGTGTCCATTTGAGAAGCATTTCCCATTGAAAACATTTTCAATGCAAAAGTACCCCAAAATGACAGTTGTGTGGCACTGGCATGCTCGGTCCCAGCAGGTCCAAACCAAGCCTACTGTATTCCACTTGGGTCTGGCAACAACATACTAAAAGATCAGAGCTCACGCATGTTCAGAAAAAAAATGACTCCAATCTGACCAACTATGAAAGAGGGTGTTGCGGGCTATAAGCCTAACAGTGTCTTCGCCTAGATTTCTCAAATAAACAATCTTTTTTCCCCAAGGGACTTGGAGAGTTTTCACTTCACATGACTGTAGTAGGCCATGTCCCCGCTCTGTGTGTGAAATATGGGATCTCTGAGGCTTCAGAAAGTCCTGTAATGTAATATTTAATGTACACAAAACTGTTCCCTAATGGACACAGTGTCATTTTGGGAAACCTGGCGACCTTGCAAACTTTGAGGCTCATTGTCAGTGTCTTGCCATGCACCGATGGGCACAAAAATCATGTCACACATTGTCCTCGAAGCCAACTTAAAAGCAGAAAAGGAATCAAGTGTCTAGTTGTAGCAGAAAGGTCATGACCACCATGAAATGTTGTAAAGGTCAACTGTCCACGAGGGAAGCATCGGTCCACTTGGCAAGCAATCGTCCACCCGGGAAGCATTTGTCACTTCGGGGCCCCCAGGGGGCTGTCCGCGAGGGAAGCATCTGTCCACTTGGCAAGCATCGTCCGTCCACGAGGGAAGCATTGGTCCACTTGGCAAGCAATCGTCCACGAGGGAAGCATTGGTCCACTTGGCAAGCAATCGACTGGCCACGAGGGACACATTTGTCCACTTGGCAAGCATCGTCTGTCCACGAGGGAAGCATTGGTCCACTTGGCAAGCAATCAACTGTCCACGAGGGAAGCATTGGTCCACTTGGCAAGCAATCGACTGTCCACGAGGGAAGCATTGGTCCACTTGGCAAGCAATCGTCCACGAGGGAAGCATCGGTCCACTTGGCAAGCAATCGACTGGCCACGAGGGAAGCATTGGTCCACTTGGCAAGCAATCGACTGTCCACGAGGGAAGCATTGGTCCACTTGGCAAGCAATCAACTGTCCACGAGGGAAGCATTGGTCCACTTGGCAAGCATTGTCTGTCCACGAGGGAAGCATTGGTCAACTTGGCAAGCATCGACTGTCCATGGGGGGGTGCTTATCCTACACCGGGGAAACCTTTTTCCATATGGTGTACAGCAATGCACATTAGTGAGAGGGGGTTTTAGCACACACTTAGAACAGCTACAGTGGTATTGAGTTTAGTGTACCTTTGCAAAACCCAGAACCACACTGGACATCCCAAATTGGATACTTACTATCAATGTACTGAAACAAATCTGAGATATGTTTCATAACAAAAGCTGCTCTACAAGGCTCTCCTTGTCCCATTCTTGAGGGACATTCCTGAAAGGATATAGGAATGCAGAGGGTTTACAGAACCAGTGCTCTACATGCTAAATCTGTGTTCCGAGTTGAGGGTTTGGTGCAGGTTTCAAGCCATTCTGACAATTTCTACATGAAATATGATCATTTGAAGGGTGTCCATTTGAGAAGCATTTCCCATTGAAAACATTTTCAATGCAAAAGTACCCCAAAATGACAGTTGTGTGGCACTGGCATGCTGGGTCCCAGCAGGTCCAAACCAAGCCTACTGTACTCCACTTGGGTCTGGCAACAACATACTAAAAGATCAGAGCTCACGCATGTTCAGAAAAAAAATGACTCCAATCTGACCAACTATGAAAGAGGGTGTTGCGGGCTATAAGCCTAACAGTGTCTTCGCCTAGATTTCTCAAATAAACAATCTTTTTTCCCCAAGGGACTTGGAGAGTTTTCACTTCACATGACTGTAGTAGGCCATGTCCCCACTCTGTGTGTGAAATATGGGATCTCTGAGGCTTCAGAAAGTCCTGTAATGTAATATTTAATGTACACAAAACTGTTCCCTAATGGACACAGTGTCATTTTGGGAAACATGGCGACCTTGCAAACTTTGAGGCTCATTTTCAGTGTCTTGCCATGCACCGATGGGCACAAAAATCATGTCACACATTGTCCTCGAAGCCAACTTTAAAGCAGAAAAGGAATCAAGTGTCTAGTTGTAGCAGAAAGGTCATGACCACCATGAAATGTTGTAAAGGTCAACCGCAATGTCAATTCGGGAAACAGAAACGCTTCCTAAATTGACGTCAATTCAGGAAACATTAATGCTTCCTTAACTGACATCACCAAATTGGACACTTCCTTTCAAAGTACAGCCTTGCACTTTACTGCGTGAGTGTTTAAGCACACCCTGAGACCAGCTAAGCTGGTCCTGAGTTAATCGGACATCAGGAAGTAACTTAACCTCACCCTGACCATATGGCAAATGGCAGCATCAATTTGGACACTTCTTATTAACTTAGAGTTTTGCACCTTGGTGTGTGGGGGTTCTAGCATACCCTGAGACTAGCTACAGTGGGCTTGAGTGTAGTGTACCTTTGCAAAAACCAGAACCGCAATGTCAATTCAGGAAACAGAAACGCTTCCTAAATTGACGTCAATTCAGGAAACATTAATGCTTCCTTAACTGACATCACTAAATTGGACACTTCCTTTCAAAGTACAGCCTTGCACTTTACTGTGTGAGTGTTTAAGCACACCCTGAGACCAGCTAAGCTGGTCCTGAGTTGATTGGACATCAGGAAGTACCCAAACCACACCTTGACCATATGGCAAATGGACGCCATCAATTTGGACACTTCTTATTAACTTAGAGTATTTTACCTTGGTGTGTGGGGGTTTTAGCATGCCCTGAGACTAGCTACAGTGGGCTTGAGTGTAGTGTACCTTTGCAAAGACCAGAACCGGAATGTCAATTTGGGAAACAGAAACGCTTCCTAAATAGACGTCAATTCAGGAAACATTAATGCTTCCTGAACTGACATCTCCAAATTGGACACTTCCTTTCAAAGTACAGCCTTGCACTTTACTGTGTGAGTGTTTAAGCACACCCTGAGACCAGCTAAGCTGGTCCTGAGTTGATTGGACCTCAGGAAGTACCCAAACCACACCTTGACCATATGGCAAATGGACGCCATCAATTTGGACACTTCTTATTAACTTAGAGTATTTTACCTTGGTGTGTGGGGGTTTTAGCATGCCCTGAGACTAGCTACAGTGGGCTTGAGTGTAGTGTACCTTTGCAAAGACCAGAACCGCAATGTCAATTCGGGAAACAGAAACGCTTCCTAAATCGACGTCAATTCAGGAAACATTAATGCTTCCTTAACTGACATCACCAAATTGGACACTTCCTTTCACAGTACAGCCTTGCACTTTACTGTGTGAGTGTTTAAGCAAACCCTGAGACCAGCTAAGCTGGTCCTGAGTTAATCGGACATCAGGAAGTAACTTAACCTCACCTTGACCATATGGCAAATGGCAGCATCAATTTGGACACTTTTTTATTAACTTAGAGTATTGCACCTTGGTGTGTGGGGGTTCTAGCATACCCAGAGACTAGCTACAGTGGGCTTGAGTGTAGTGTACCTTTGCAAAAACCAGAACCGCAATGTCAATTCGGGAAACAGAAACGCTTCCTAAATTGACGTCATTTCAGGAAACATTAATGCTTCCTTAACTGACATCACCAAATTGGACACTTCCTTTCAAAGTACAGCCTTGCACTTTACTGTGTGAGTGTTTAAGCACACCCTGAGATCAGCTAAGCTGGTCCTGAGTTAATCGGACATCAGGAAGTAACTTAACCTCACCTTGACCATATGGCAAATGGCAGCATCAATTTGGACACTTTTTTATTAACTTAGAGTATTGCACCTTGGTGTGTGGGGGTTCTAGCATACCCTGAGACTAGCTACAGTGGGCTTGAGTGTAGTGTACCTTTGCAAAAACCAGGACCGCAATGTCAATTCGGGAAACAGAAACGCTTCCTAAATTGACGTCAATTCAGGAAACATTAATGCTTCCTAAACTGACCTCACCAAATTGGACACTTCCCCCCTTCCAAAATGAAAACCGCTTGATCTTGGGGGCTGACGCTGAAATATGTTGATCCTTGGACACTCTAGAGCAATCTAAGTTTTGATTCATATCTGTGAGATGTTTGTAGGCCGTACGGGAAAGGCGTACAGTGCCAATAGGTTTATATGGCGGCTGTACATTCCTTTATTTCCACACTTAACGGAGAGCTAGGAGGCTGATATTCCAGTATGTTAGTGTCAACACTTGTTACTTTAACATCACCGAGCGATAGCCTCCTATACCGCACCAGTTTGGAGAAACAGGCGTGTACAGCCGCCATAGGTCGGTGTACAACCGCCATAGGTTTACATGTTAAAATTAATGAAACGTCGTAGAGCTTCACGGATGGTTTCATTTGAAAGCTAGCCTAGGAATTAGTGGGGGGAAGTTGTGGTTCTGAGTAGCTACCAACTTCTACACTGGAGATATAGCCTATCTGGCAAACGGTTATAACTTTGGTTATAACCGTTTGCCAGAAAATGGGCAAAATTAACGGAACGTCGTAGAGCTTCACGGATGGTTTCATTTGAAAGCTAGCCTAGGAATTAGTGGGGGTAGGTGGTGGTTGGGAGAGGCTATGACCTTTCATTCTGGAGATATTGCCAACCTAACCCTAACCTAACCAAAAAGCACCGCATAGACAATGCATTGACATGTATCGAAATTGGAGAAAATTAAAGGAACGTCGTAGAACTTCACGGATGGTCTCATTTGAAAGCTAGCCTAGGAATTAGTGGGATGAGGTGGTGGTTGGGAGAAGCTATGACCTTGCACTCTGGAGATATTGCCAACCTAACCCTAACCTAACCAAAAAGCACCGCATAGACAATGCATTGACATGTATCGAAATTGGAGAAAATTAAAGGAACGTCGTAGAGCTTCACGGATGGTCTCATTTGAAAGCTAGCCTAGGAATTAGTGGGATGAGGTGGTGGTTGGGAGAGGCTATGACCTTGCACTCTGGAGATATTGCCAACCTAACCCTAACCTAACCAAAAAGCACCGCATAGACAATGCATTGACATGTATAGACAATGCATTGACATGTATCGAAAAATTTACGGAACGTCGTAGAGCTTCACGGATGGTCTCATTTGAAAGCTAGCCTAGGAATTAGTGGGATGAGGTGGTGGTTGGGAGAGGCTATGACCTTGCACTCTGGAGATATTGCCAACCTAACCCTAACCTAACCAAAAAGCACCGCATAGACAATGCATTGACATGTATAGACAATGCATTGACATGTATCGAGAAATTAACGGAACGTCGTAGAACTTCACGGATGGTCTCATTTGAAAGCTAGCCTAGGAATTAGTGGGATGAGGTGGTGGTTGGGAGAGGCTATGACCTTGCACTTTGGAGATATTGACCCGTACACTCACCATGCAAACCTATTGCGGCTGTACACCGACCTATGGCGGCTGTACACGCCACATTTCTCCAAAGTGGTGGGGGCTAGGAGGCTGTAAAGCGGGGGTCCTCAAGTACCAAAGGGTGGGATGAACATACTCTGAGATCAGCCTCCTAGCCCTAGTCACTTTGGAGATATTGACCTGAGACTGGCGTGTACAGCCGCCATAGGTCGGTGTACAGCCGCAATAGGTTTGCATGGTGAGTGTCCAGGCCAATATCTCCAAAGTGGCTGGGGGTAGGAGGCTCATAATGTAACCTCAGCATCCTCTTACCATAAGGGACAAGCCCTCCGAATACCGTAAGGATTGGAGAAAGTTGAATTTTACCCTCTTGGCTGCTGGAAGTCAATTTTGAGTTTTTGAGATTTTGGTCAAAAATTCAAATTGCTCGGATTGCCTCGAAACACAGCACACTTAAAGAGTACCATGGAGGTATGAACATACTGCCATATCAGCCTCCTAGCCCCTGTCACTTTGGAGATATTGACCCGTACACTCACCATGCAAACCTATTGCGGCTGTACACTGCCCTATGGCGGCTGTACACGCCTGTCTCAGGTCAATATCTCCAAAGTGGCTGGGGGTAGGAGGCTGATCTCAGAGTATGTTCATGCCACTCCTTGGTACTTGAAGACCCCCGCTGTACAGCCTCCTAGCCCCCACCGTTTTGGAGAAATGTGGCGTGTACAGCCGCCATTGCTTTTGTACACAAACCTATGGCGGCGGTACACGCCACATTTCTCCAAAGTGGTGGGGGCTAGGAGGCTAATAAGCGGGGGTCCTCAAGTACCAAAGGGTGGGATGAACATACTCTGAGATCAGCCTCCTACTCCCAACCGATCGTGAGAAACGGCCGCGTACAGCCCCCACATGTCAGTGTACACGGGTCAATATCTCCAAAGATTCTTGGTCTAGGAGGCTGATATGGCAGTATGTTCATGTCTCCATGGTGTACTGTTACTGTGCATAGGTTTCGAGCCAATCCGAGCAATTTTAATTTTAACATGTAAACCTATGGCGGTTGTACACCGACCTATGGCGGCTGTACACGCCTGTTTCTCCAAACTGGTGCATGATAGGAGCCTCCTAGCTCTCCGTTAAGTGTGGAAATAAAGGAATGTACAGCCGCCATATAAACCTATTGGCACTGTACGCCTTTCCCGTACGGCCTACAAACATCCCACAGATATGAATCAAAACTTAGATTGCTCTAGAGTGTCCAAGGATCAACATATTTCAGCGTCAGCCCCCAAGATTAAGCGGTTTTCTTAATTGATCAAAATGATCAATTCTTGCACAGAAGGGTGTTGTACTCTAAGAGCCTGACAGTGTCCTGGTTCAAATTTGGAGATATGTGAGGATTTTTTTTTTCTAGAGGGGTTAGCTGAAATTTCTCTGCACAGTCTCGATGGACACTCACTCATGACCCACTGACCCGATTTTGAGGCCTCTAGTGCTTTCGGAACCCCCTCTGTACAGAAAAACAATGTGCGTGTACAGGCGCCATAGGAATTCGGCGGCTGTACACATTCTCCCTAAGTCGCTTCCCGTAACCCGACCGAAGGTAGCAGAGACGAAAGCTCTGCACATTCTGCAATGGCAGGGCATGCTGAGTAACTGACCCGAGTACTGTGTCTGTACTGTGCATGTAAAGGTCCTCCAGGGGCTGTGACCTTTGTTTCAAAAGGTCATGTGTACAACGGCAACAGTTTCAATGGTGAGGACATTCCTATGGCGGTTGTACACATCATCTTTTTAATTTTTAAAGGTGTTGTCAAAGCAGTAGGAGGCTGATCTCAGAGTATGTTCATCCCACCCTTTGGTACTTGAGAACCCCCGCTTTATAGCATCCTAGCCCCCACTGCTTCGGAGAAATTGTGCGTGTACAGCCGCCATACATTCCTATGGCGGCTGTACACATCATCTCCAAATTGACAGGGGCTAGGAGGCTGATATGGCAGTATGTTTATGTCTCCATGGTGTACTGTTACTGTGCATAGGTTTCGAGCAAATCGGAGCAATTTTAATTTTTACATGTAAACCTATTGCTGTTGTACACGAAAGCTGTGGCGCCTGTACACGCCTGTGTACTGTAGCGTATTAAAAGAAATCGAGCGGTCCGATCGGTCCGAAACCCGTACGGCCCTTTGTCCTCGAGGTGCCGATCACGCACGCCGGATTTCGTGCCGAACGGACCGCTCTGAATACCCCGTTCTCCGATTGGCCCATATGGGACGCTCCGATTGGTCCGCCGTACAGAGGGCCCATAGGCCCCGAGGGCCTGATCACGCTCACCGAAGGGCGTGCCGATCGGAAAACTTTGAAAATGGAGCTCTCTGATTGGTCCGAAACTCCGCACGCCGTTAGGCCACGGTCGGGCCTCCACCCTGACCGGACGTCAGCCCGATCGGTGGGGGTCAAACTCAAAACCGGCCCGAGACACTTTTGGCCACCAGGGGGCTCATCGGCGCCCTCCGGAGGGCGCACGGTTCGGATTTGGCGAGGCCACGCCCAAAAACGGCGTCCCGAGAGGTCGCGCGGTCTGGGACGCCGTTTTTGAATGAAAAGTGCCTGGGCTGTACACTCGTCCAAGGAACCTGCCTGGGTTGTACACCATTTGGGCCATTGTACTGTAAATCCCACTTCTGGACATGATCGCTACTCAAATGGACAACAAGTGTCCCATTTGGGCCATTGTACTGTAAATCCCACTTCTGGACTGAATCGCTACTCAAATGGACAATACGTTTCCCATTTGGCCCAGTGAAGAGTAAACCTCCCTTCCGGAGAGTTTACTCTTCTAGTCTAAAGTTTCCAACTTGATTAATGATACGTGACTGCCATCAGGTGGACTTAACACGTCGGTACAACAAAATAACCCAATTGGACAAATGTTTCCCAAAGACCCCCATGCAGCGCATGCCAAAGTGACGACCCCAAATCATTTGGGGACACATTTGTCCACCGTCAATGCAAATAGATACCCAAATGGACGGAACGGGGGAAGGGAATCGGTCCACGGACCGATTTTTGTCAATTTGGGAAGCATTTGGGAAGCAGCAATACCGACCGCGCCACCGGAGGGCGCCGTGGACCGTCCACCCGGGAAGCATTTGTCACTTCGGGGGGCTGTCCGCGAGGGAAGCATCTGTCCACTTGGCAAGCATCGTCCGTCCACGAGGGAAGCATTGGTCCACTTGGCAAGCAATCGTCCACGAGGGAAGCATCGGTCCACTTGGCAAGCAATCGTCCACGAGGGAAGCATCGGTCCACTTGGCAAGCAATCGTCCACGAGGGAAGCATCGGTCCACTTGGCAAGCAATCGTCCACGAGGGAAGCATCGGTCCACTTGGCAAGCAATCGTCCACCCGGGAAGCATTTGTCACTTCGGGGGGCTGTCCGCGAGGGAAGCATCTGTCCACTTGGCAAGCATCGTCCGTCCACGAGGGAAGCATTGGTCCACTTGGCAAGCAATCGTCCACGAGGGAAGCATCGGTCCACTTGGCAAGCAATCGACTGGCCACGAGGGACACATTCGTCCACTTGGCAAGCATCGTCTGTCCACGAGGGAAGCATTGGTCCACTTGGCATGCAATCGACTGTCCACGAGGGAAGCATTGGTCCACTTGGCAAGCAATCAACTGTCCACGAGGGAAGCATTGGTCCACTTGGCATGCAATCGACTGTCCACGAGGGAAGCATTGGTCCACTTGGCAAGCAATCAACTGTCCACGAGGGAAGCATTGGTCCACTTGGCAAGCATTGTCTGTCCACGAGGGAAGCATTGGTCAACTTGGCAAGCATCGACTGTCCATGGGGGGGTGCTTATCCTACACCGGGGAAACCTTTTTCCATATGGTGTACAGCAATGCACATTAGTGAGAGGGGGTTTTAGCACACCCTTAGAACAGCTACAGTGGTATTGAGTTTAGTGTACCTTTGCAAAACCCAGAACCACACTGGACATCCCAAATTGGATACTTACTATCAATGTACTGAAACAAATCTGAGATATGTTTCATAACAAAAGCTGCTCTACAAGGCTCTCCTTGTCCCATTCTTGAGGGACATTCCTGAAAGGATATAGGAATGCAGAGGGTTTACAGAACCAGTGCTCTACATGCTGAAATCTGTGTTCCGAGTTGAGGGTTTGGTGCAGGTTTCAAGCCATTCTGACAATTTCTACATGAAATATGATCATTTGAAGGGTGTCCATTTGAGAAGCATTTCCCATTGAAAACATTTTCAATGCAAAAGTACCCCAAAATGACAGTTGTGTGGCACTGGCATGCTCGGTCCCAGCAGGCCCAAACCAAGCCTACTGTACTCCACTTGGGTCTGGCAACAACATACTAAAAGATCAGAGCTCACGCATGTTCAGAAAAAAAATGACTCCAATCTGACCAACTATGAAAGAGGGTGTTGCGGGCTATAAGCCTAACAGTGTCTTCGCCTAGATTTCTCAAATAAACAATCTTTTTTCCCCAAGGGACTTGGAGAGTTTTCACTTCACATGACTGTAGTAGGCCATGTCCCCGCTCTGTGTGTGAAATATGGGATCTCTGAGGCTTCAGAAAGTCCTGTAATGTAATATTTAATGTACACAAAACTGTTCCCTAATGGACACAGTGTCATTTTGGGAAACCTGGCGACCTTGCAAACTTTGAGGCTCATTGTCAGTGTCTTGCCATGCACCGATGGGCACAGAAATCATGTCACACATTGTCCTCGAAGCCAACTTTAAAGCAGAAAAGGAATCAAGTGTCTAGTTGTAGCAGAAAGGTCATGACCACCATGAAATGTTGTAAAGGTCAACTGTCCACGAGGGAAGCATCGGTCCACTTGGCAAGCAATCGTCCACCCGGGAAGCATTTGTCACTTCGGGGCCCCCAGGGGGCTGTCCGCGAGGGAAGCATCTGTCCACTTGGCAAGCATCGTCCGTCCACGAGGGAAGCATTGGTCCACTTGGCAAGCAATCGTCCACGAGGGAAGCATTGGTCCACTTGGCAAGCAATCGACTGGCCACGAGGGACACATTTGTCCACTTGGCAAGCATCGTCTGTCCACGAGGGAAGCATTGGTCCACTTGGCAAGCAATCGTCTGTCCACGAGGGAAGCATTGGTCCACTTGGCAAGCAATCAACTGTCCACGAGGGAAGCATTGGTCCACTTGGCAAGCAATCGACTGTCCACGAGGGAAGCATTGGTCCACTTGGCAAGCAATCGTCCACGAGGGAAGCATCGGTCCACTTGGCAAGCAATCGACTGGCCACGAGGGAAGCATTGGTCCACTTGGCAAGCAATCGACTGTCCACGAGGGAAGCATTGGTCCACTTGGCAAGCAATCAACTGTCCACGAGGGAAGCATTGGTCCACTTGGCAAGCATTGTCTGTCCACGAGGGAAGCATTGGTCAACTTGGCAAGCATCGACTGTTCATGGGGGGGTGCTTATCCTACACCGGGGAAACCTTTTTCCATATGGTGTACAGCAATGCACATTAGTGAGAGGGGGTTTTAGCACACACTTAGAACAGCTACAGTGGTATTGAGTTTAGTGTACCTTTGCAAAACCCAGAACCACACTGGACATCCCAAATTGGATACTTACTATCAATGTACTGAAACAAATCTGAGATATGTTTCATAACAAAAGCTGCTCTACAAGGCTCTCCTTGTCCCATTCTTGAGGGACATTCCTGAAAGGATATAGGAATGCAGAGGGTTTACAGAACCAGTGCTCTACATGCTAAATCTGTGTTCCGAGTTGAGGGTTTGGTGCAGGTTTCAAGCCATTCTGACAATTTCTACATGAAATATGATCATTTGAAGGGTGTCCATTTGAGAAGCATTTCCCATTGAAAACATTTTCAATGCAAAAGTACCCCAAAATGACAGTTGTGTGGCACTGGCATGCTGGGTCCCAGCAGGTCCAAACCAAGCCTACTGTACTCCACTTGGGTCTGGCAACAACATACTAAAAGATCAGAGCTCACGCATGTTCAGAAAAAAAATGACTCCAATCTGACCAACTATGAAAGAGGGTGTTGCGGGCTATAAGCCTAACAGTGTCTTCGCCTAGATTTCTCAAATAAACAATCTTTTTTCCCCAAGGGACTTGGAGAGTTTTCACTTCACATGACTGTAGTAGGCCATGTCCCCACTCTGTGTGTGAAATATGGGATCTCTGAGGCTTCAGAAAGTCCTGTAATGTAATATTTAATGTACACAAAACTGTTCCCTAATGGACACAGTGTCATTTTGGGAAACATGGCGACCTTGCAAACTTTGAGGCTCATTTTCAGTGTCTTGCCATGCACCGATGGGCACAAAAAGCATGTCACACATTGTCCTCGAAGCCAACTTTAAAGCAGAAAAGGAATCAAGTGTCTAGTTGTAGCAGAAAGGTCATGACCACCATGAAATGTTGTAAAGGTCAACCGCAATGTCAATTCGGGAAACAGAAACGCTTCCTAAATTGACGTCAATTCAGGAAACATTAATGCTTCCTTAACTGACATCACCAAATTGGACACTTCCTTTCAAAGTACAGCCTTGCACTTTACTGCGTGAGTGTTTAAGCACACCCTGAGACCAGCTAAGCTGGTCCTGAGTTAATCGGACATCAAGAAGTAACTTAACCTCACCCTGACCATATGGCAAATGGCAGCATCAATTTGGACACTTCTTATTAACTTAGAGTTTTGCACCTTGGTGTGTGGGGGTTCTAGCATACCCTGAGACTAGCTACAGTGGGCTTGAGTGTAGTGTACCTTTGCAAAAACCAGAACCGCAATGTCAATTCAGGAAACAGAAACGCTTCCTAAATTGACCTCAATTCAGGAAACATTAATGCTTCCTTAACTGACATCACCAAATTGGACACTTCCTTTCAAAGTACAGCCTTGCACTTTACTGCGTGAGTGTTTAAGCACACCCTGAGACCAGCTAAGCTGGTCCTGAGTTAATCGGACATCAGGAAGTAACTTAACCTCACCTTGACCATATGGCAAATGGCAGCATCAATTTGGACACTTTTTTATTAACTTAGAGTATTGCACCTTGGTGTGTGGGGGTTCTAGCATACCCAGAGACTAGCTACAGTGGGCTTGAGTGTAGTGTACCTTTGCAAAAACCAGAACCGCAATGTCAATTCGGGAAACAGAAACGCTTCCTAAATTGACGTCATTTCAGGAAACATTAATGCTTCCTTAACTGACATCACCAAATTGGACACTTCCTTTCAAAGTACAGCCTTGCACTTTACTGTGTGAGTGTTTAAGCACACCCTGAGACCAGCTAAGCTGGTCCTGAGTTGATTGGACATCAGGAAGTACCCAAACCACACCTTGACCATATGGCAAATGGACGCCATCAATTTGGACACTTCTTATTAACTTAGAGTATTTTACCTTGGTGTGTGGGGGTTTTAGCATGCCCTGAGACTAGCTACAGTGGGCTTGAGTGTAGTGTACCTTTGCAAAGACCAGAACCGCAATGTCAATTCGGGAAACAGAAACGCTTCCTAAATCGACGTCAATTCAGGAAACATTAATGCTTCCTTAACTGACATCACCAAATTGGACACTTCCTTTCACAGTACAGCCTTGCACTTTACTGTGTGAGTGTTTAAGCAAACCCTGAGACCAGCTAAGCTGGTCCTGAGTTAATCGGACATCAGGAAGTAACTTAACCTCACCTTGACCATATGGCAAATGGCAGCATCAATTTGGACACTTTTTTATTAACTTAGAGTATTGCACCTTGGTGTGTGGGGGTTCTAGCATACCCAGAGACTAGCTACAGTGGGCTTGAGTGTAGTGTACCTTTGCAAAAACCAGAACCGCAATGTCAATTCGGGAAACAGAAACGCTTCCTAAATTGACGTCATTTCAGGAAACATTAATGCTTCCTAAACTGACCTCACCAAATTGGACACTTCCCCCCTTCCAAAATGAAAACCGCTTGATCTTGGGGGCTGACGCTGAAATATGTTGATCCTTGGACACTCTAGAGCAATCTAAGTTTTGATTCATATCTGTGAGATGTTTGTAGGCCGTACGGGAAAGGCGTACAGTGCCAATAGGTTTATATGGCGGCTGTACATTCCTTTATTTCCACACTTAACGGAGAGCTAGGAGGCTGATATTCCAGTATGTTAGTGTCAACACTTGTTACTTTAACATCACCGAGCGATAGCCTCCTATACCGCACCAGTTTGGAGAAACAGGCGTGTACAGCCGCCATAGGTCGGTGTACAACCGCCATAGGTTTACATGTTAAAATTAATGAAACGTCGTAGAGCTTCACGGATGGTTTCATTTGAAAGCTAGCCTAGGAATTAGTGGGGGGAAGTTGTGGTTCTGAGTAGCTACCAACTTCTACACTGGAGATATAGCCTATCTGGCAAACGGTTATAACTTTGGTTATAACCGTTTGCCAGAAAATGGGCAAAATTAACGGAACGTCGTAGAGCTTCACGGATGGTTTCATTTGAAAGCTAGCCTAGGAATTAGTGGGGGTAGGTGGTGGTTGGGAGAGGCTATGACCTTTCATTCTGGAGATATTGCCAACCTAACCCTAACCTAACCAAAAAGCACCGCATAGACAATGCATTGACATGTATCGAAATTGGAGAAAATTAAAGGAACGTCGTAGAACTTCACGGATGGTCTCATTTGAAAGCTAGCCTAGGAATTAGTGGGATGAGGTGGTGGTTGGGAGAGGCTATGACCTTGCACTCTGGAGATATTGCCAACCTAACCCTAACCTAACCAAAAAGCACCGCATAGACAATGCATTGACATGTATCGAAATTGGAGAAAATTAAAGGAACGTCGTAGAGCTTCACGGATGGTCTCATTTGAAAGCTAGCCTAGGAATTAGTGGGATGAGGTGGTGGTTGGGAGAGGCTATGACCTTGCACTCTGGAGATATTGCCAACCTAACCCTAACCTAACCAAAAAGCACCGCATAGACAATGCATTGACATGTATAGACAATGCATTGACATGTATCGAAAAATTTACGGAACGTCGTAGAGCTTCACGGATGGTCTCATTTGAAAGCTAGCCTAGGAATTAGTGGGATGAGGTGGTGGTTGGGAGAGGCTATGACCTTGCACTCTGGAGATATTGCCAACCTAACCCTAACCTAACCAAAAAGCACCGCATAGACAATGCATTGACATGTATAGACAATGCATTGACATGTATCGAGAAATTAACGGAACGTCGTAGAACTTCACGGATGGTCTCATTTGAAAGCTAGCCTAGGAATTAGTGGGATGAGGTGGTGGTTGGGAGAGGCTATGACCTTGCACTTTGGAGATATTGACCCGTACACTCACCATGCAAACCTATTGCGGCTGTACACCGACCTATGGCGGCTGTACACGCCACATTTCTCCAAAGTGGTGGGGGCTAGGAGGCTGTAAAGCGGGGGTCCTCAAGTACCAAAGGGTGGGATGAACATACTCTGAGATCAGCCTCCTAGCCCTAGTCACTTTGGAGATATTGACCTGAGACTGGCGTGTACAGCCGCCATAGGTCGGTGTACAGCCGCAATAGGTTTGCATGGTGAGTGTCCAGGCCAATATCTCCAAAGTGGCTGGGGGTAGGAGGCTCATAATGTAACCTCAGCATCCTCTTACCATAAGGGACAAGCCCTCCGAATACCGTAAGGATTGGAGAAAGTTGAATTTTACCCTCTTGGCTGCTGGAAGTCAATTTTGAGATTTTGAGATTTTGGTCAAAAATTCAAATTGCTCGGATTGCCTCGAAACACAGCACACTTAAAGAGTACCATGGAGGTATGAACATACTGCCATATCAGCCTCCTAGCCCCTGTCACTTTGGAGATATTGACCCGTACACTCACCATGCAAACCTATTGCGGCTGTACACTGCCCTATGGCGGCTGTACACGCCTGTCTCAGGTCAATATCTCCAAAGTGGCTGGGGGTAGGAGGCTGATCTCAGAGTATGTTCATGCCACTCCTTGGTACTTGAAGACCCCCGCTGTACAGCCTCCTAGCCCCCACCGTTTTGGAGAAATGTGGCGTGTACAGCCGCCATTGCTTTTGTACACAAACCTATGGCGGCGGTACACGCCACATTTCTCCAAAGTGGTGGGGGCTAGGAGGCTAATAAGCGGGGGTCCTCAAGTACCAAAGGGTGGGATGAACATACTCTGAGATCAGCCTCCTACTCCCAACCGATCGTGAGAAACGGCCGCGTACAGCCCCCACATGTCAGTGTACACGGGTCAATATCTCCAAAGATTCTTGGTCTAGGAGGCTGATATGGCAGTATGTTCATGTCTCCATGGTGTACTGTTACTGTGCATAGGTTTCGAGCCAATCCGAGCAATTTTAATTTTAACATGTAAACCTATGGCGGTTGTACACCGACCTATGGCGGCTGTACACGCCTGTTTCTCCAAACTGGTGCATGATAGGAGGCTATCACTCGGTGGTGTTAAAGTACCAAGTGTTGACACTAACATACTGGAATATCAGCCTCCTAGCTCTCCGTTAAGTGTGGAAATAAAGGAATGTACAGCCGCCATATAAACCTATTGGCACTGTACGCCTTTCCCGTACGGCCTACAAACATCCCACAGATATGAATCAAAACTTAGATTGCTCTAGAGTGTCCAAGGATCAACATATTTCAGCGTCAGCCCCCAAGATTAAGCGGTTTTCTTAATTGATCAAAATGATCAATTCTTGCACAGAAGGGTGTTGTACTCTAAGAGCCTGACAGTGTCCTGGTTCAAATTTGGAGATATGTGAGGATTTTTTTTTTCTAGAGGGGTTAGCTGAAATTTCTCTGCACAGTCTCGATGGACACTCACTCATGACCCACTGACCCGATTTTGAGGCCTCTAGTGCTTTCGGAACCCCCTCTGTACAGAAAAACAATGTGCGTGTACAGGCGCCATAGGAATTCGGCGGCTGTACACATTCTCCCTAAGTCGCTTCCCGTAACCCGACCGAAGGTAGCAGAGACGAAAGCTCTGCACATTCTGCAATGGCAGGGCATGCTGAGTAACTGACCCGAGTACTGTGTCTGTACTGTGCATGTAAAGGTCCTCCAGGGGCTGTGACCTTTGTTTCAAAAGGTCATGTGTACAACGGCAACAGTTTCAATGGTGAGGACATTCCTATGGCGGTTGTACACATCATCTTTTTAATTTTTAAAGGTGTTGTCAAAGCAGTAGGAGGCTGATCTCAGAGTATGTTCATCCCACCCTTTGGTACTTGAGAACCCCCGCTTTATAGCATCCTAGCCCCCACTGCTTCGGAGAAATTGTGCGTGTACAGCCGCCATACATTCCTATGGCGGCTGTACACATCATCTCCAAATTGACAGGGGCTAGGAGGCTGATATGGCAGTATGTTTATGTCTCCATGGTGTACTGTTACTGTGCATAGGTTTCGAGCAAATCGGAGCAATTTTAATTTTTACATGTAAACCTATTGCTGTTGTACACGAAAGCTGTGGCGCCTGTACACGCCTGTGTACTGTAGCGTATAAAAAGAAATCGAGCGGTCCGATCGGTCCGAAACCCGTACGGCCCTTTGTCCTCGAGGTGCCGATCACGCACGCCGGATTTCGTGCCGAACGGACCGCTCTGAATACCCCGTTCTCCGATTGGCCCATATGGGACGCTCCGATTGGTCCGCCGTACAGAGGGCCCATAGGCCCCGAGGGCCTGATCACGCTCACCGAAGGGCGTGCCGATCGGAAAACTTTGAAAATGGAGCTCTCTGATTGGTCCGAAACTCCGCACGCCGTTAGGCCACGGTCGGGCCTCCACCCTGACCGGACGTCAGCCCGATCGGTGGGGGTCAAACTCAAAACCGGCCCGAGACACTTTTGGCCACCAGGGGGCTCATCGGCGCCCTCCGGAGGGCGCACGGTTCGGATTTGGCGAGGCCACGCCCAAAAACGGCGTCCCGAGAGGTCGCGCGGTCTGGGACGCCGTTTTTGAATGAAAAGTGCCTGGGCTGTACACTCGTCCAAGGAACCTGCCTGGGTTGTACACCATTTGGGCCATTGTACTGTAAATCCCACTTCTGGACATGATCGCTACTCAAATGGACAACAAGTGTCCCATTTGGGCCATTGTACTGTAAATCCCACTTCTGGACTGAATCGCTACTCAAATGGACAATACGTTTCCCATTTGGCCCAGTGAAGAGTAAACCTCCCTTCCGGAGAGTTTACTCTTCTAGTCTAAAGTTTCCAACTTGATTAAGGATACGTGACTGCCATCAGGTGGACTTAACACGTCGGTACAACAAAATAACCCAATTGGACAAATGTTTCCCAAAGACCCCCATGCAGCGCATGCCAAAGTGACGACCCCAAATCATTTGGGGACACATTTGTCCACCGTCAATGCAAATAGATACCCAAATGGACGGAACGGGGGAAGGGAATCGGTCCACGGACCGATTTTTGTCAATTTGGGAAGCATTTGGGAAGCAGCAATACCGACCGCGCCACCGGAGGGCGCCGTGGACCGTCCACCCGGGAAGCATTTGTCACTTCGGGGGGCTGTCCGCGAGGGAAGCATCTGTCCACTTGGCAAGCATCGTCCGTCCACAAGGGAAGCATTGGTCCACTTGGCAAGCAATCGTCCACGAGGGAAGCATCGGTCCACTTGGCAAGCAATCGTCCACGAGGGAAGCATCGGTCCACTTGGCAAGCAATCGTCCACGAGGGAAGCATCGGTCCACTTGGCAAGCAATCGTCCCCGAGGGAAGCATCGGTCCACTTGGCAAGCAATCGTCCACCCGGGAAGCATTTGTCACTTCGGGGGGCTGTCCGCGAGGGAAGCATCTGTCCACTTGGCAAGCATCGTCCGTCCACGAGGGAAGCATTGGTCCACTTGGCAAGCAATCGTCCACGAGGGAAGCATCGGTCCACTTGGCAAGCAATCGACTGGCCACGAGGGACACATTCGTCCACTTGGCAAGCATCGTCTGTCCACGAGGGAAGCATTGGTCCACTTGGCAAGCAATCAACTGTCCACGAGGGAAGCATTGGTCCACTTGGCATGCAATCGACTGTCCACGAGGGAAGCATTGGTCCACTTGGCAAGCAATCAACTGTCCACGAGGGAAGCATTGGTCCACTTGGCAAGCATTGTCTGTCCACGAGGGAAGCATTGGTCAACTTGGCAAGCATCGACTGTCCATGGGGGGGTGCTTATCCTACACCGGGGAAACCTTTTTCCATATGGTGTACAGCAATGCACATTAGTGAGAGGGGGTTTTAGCACACCCTTAGAACAGCTACAGTGGTATTGAGTTTAGTGTACCTTTGCAAAACCCAGAACCACACTGGACATCCCAAATTGGATACTTACTATCAATGTACTGAAACAAATCTGAGATATGTTTCATAACAAAAGCTGCTCTACAAGGCTCTCCTTGTCCCATTCTTGAGGGACATTCCTGAAAGGATATAGGAATGCAGAGGGTTTACAGAACCAGTGCTCTACATGCTGAAATCTGTGTTCCGAGTTGAGGGTTTGGTGCAGGTTTCAAGCCATTCTGACAATTTCTACATGAAATATGATCATTTGAAGGGTGTCCATTTGAGAAGCATTTCCCATTGAAAACATTTTCAATGCAAAAGTACCCCAAAATGACAGTTGTGTGGCACTGGCATGCTCGGTCCCAGCAGGTCCAAACCAAGCCTACTGTACTCCACTTGGGTCTGGCAACAACATACTAGAAGATCAGAGCTCACGCATGTTCAGAAAAAAAATGACTCCAATCTGACCAACTATGAAAGAGGGTGTTGCGGGCTATAAGCCTAACAGTGTCTTCGCCTAGATTTCTCAAATAAACAATCTTTTTTCCCCAAGGGACTTGGAGAGTTTTCACTTCACATGACTGTAGTAGGCCATGTCCCCGCTCTGTGTGTGAAATATGGGATCTCTGAGGCTTCAGAAAGTCCTGTAATGTAATATTTAATGTACACAAAACTGTTCCCTAATGGACACAGTGTCATTTTGGGAAACCTGGCGACCTTGCAAACTTTGAGGCTCATTGTCAGTGTCTTGCCATGCACCGATGGGCACAAAAATCATGTCACACATTGTCCTCGAAGCCAACTTAAAAGCAGAAAAGGAATCAAGTGTCTAGTTGTAGCAGAAAGGTCATGACCACCATGAAATGTTGTAAAGGTCAACTGTCCACGAGGGAAGCATCGGTCCACTTGGCAAGCAATCGTCCACTCGGGAAGCATTTGTCACTTCGGGGCCCCCAGGGGGCTGTCCGCGAGGGAAGCATCTGTCCACTTGGCAAGCATCGTCCGTCCACGAGGGAAGCATTGGTCCACTTGGCAAGCAATCGTCCACGAGGGAAGCATTGGTCCACTTGGCAAGCAATCGACTGGCCACGAGGGACACATTTGTCCACTTGGCAAGCATCGTCTGTCCACGAGGGAAGCATTGGTCCACTTGGCAAGCAATCGTCTGTCCACGAGGGAAGCATTGGTCCACTTGGCAAGCAATCAACTGTCCACGAGGGAAGCATTGGTCCACTTGGCAAGCAATCGACTGTCCACGAGGGAAGCATTGGTCCACTTGGCAAGCAATCGTCCACGAGGGAAGCATCGGTCCACTTGGCAAGCAATCGTCCACCCGGGAAGCATTTGTCACTTCGGGGGGCTGTCCGCGAGGGAAGCATCTGTCCACTTGGCAAGCATCGTCCGTCCACGAGGGAAGCATTGGTCCACTTGGCAAGCAATCGTCCACGAGGGAAGCATTGGTCCACTTGGCAAGCAATCGACTGGCCACGAGGGACACATTTGTCCACTTGGCAAGCATCGTCTGTCCACGAGGGAAGCATTGGTCCACTTGGCAAGCAATCGTCTGTCCACGAGGGAAGCATTGGTCCACTTGGCAAGCAATCAACTGTCCACGAGGGAAGCATTGGTCCACTTGGCAAGCAATCGACTGTCCACGAGGGAAGCATTGGTCCACTTGGCAAGCAATCGTCCACGAGGGAAGCATCGGTCCACTTGGCAAGCAATCGACTGGCCACGAGGGAAGCATTGGTCCACTTGGCAAGCAATCGACTGTCCACGAGGGAAGCATTGGTCCACTTGGCAAGCAATCAACTGTCCACGAGGGAAGCATTGGTCCACTTGGCAAGCATTGTCTGTCCACGAGGGAAGCATTGGTCAACTTGGCAAGCATCGACTGTCCATGGGGGGGTGCTTATCCTACACCGGGGAAACCTTTTTCCATATGGTGTACAGCAATGCACATTAGTGAGAGGGGGTTTTAGCACACACTTAGAACAGCTACAGTGGTATTGAGTTTAGTGTACCTTTGCAAAACCCAGAACCACACTGGACATCCCAAATTGGATACTTACTATCAATGTACTGAAACAAATCTGAGATATGTTTCATAACAAAAGCTGCTCTACAAGGCTCTCCTTGTCCCATTCTTGAGGGACATTCCTGAAAGGATATAGGAATGCAGAGGGTTTACAGAACCAGTGCTCTACATGCTAAATCTGTGTTCCGAGTTGAGGGTTTGGTGCAGGTTTCAAGCCATTCTGACAATTTCTACATGAAATATGATCATTTGAAGGGTGTCCATTTGAGAAGCATTTCCCATTGAAAACATTTTCAATGCAAAAGTACCCCAAAATGACAGTTGTGTGGCACTGGCATGCTGGGTCCCAGCAGGTCCAAACCAAGCCTACTGTACTCCACTTGGGTCTGGCAACAACATACTAAAAGATCAGAGCTCACGCATGTTCAGAAAAAAAATGACTCCAATCTGACCAACTATGAAAGAGGGTGTTGCGGGCTATAAGCCTAACAGTGTCTTCGCCTAGATTTCTCAAATAAACAATCTTTTTTCCCCAAGGGACTTGGAGAGTTTTCACTTCACATGACTGTAGTAGGCCATGTCCCCACTCTGTGTGTGAAATATGGGATCTCTGAGGCTTCAGAAAGTCCTGTAATGTAATATTTAATGTACACAAAACTGTTCCCTAATGGACACAGTGTCATTTTGGGAAACATGGCGACCTTGCAAACTTTGAAGCTCATTTTCAGTGTCTTGCCATGCACCGATGGGCACAAAAATCATGTCACACATTGTCCTCGAAGCCAACTTTAAAGCAGAAAAGGAATCAAGTGTCTAGTTGTAGCAGAAAGGTCATGACCACCATGAAATGTTGTAAAGGTCAACCGCAATGTCAATTTGGGAAACAGAAACGCTTCCTAAATTGACGTCAATTCAGGAAACATTAATGCTTCCTTAACTGACATCACCAAATTGGACACTTCCTTTCAAAGTACAGCCTTGCACTTTACTGCGTGAGTGTTTAAGCACACCCTGAGACCAGCTAAGCTGGTCCTGAGTTAATCGGACATCAGGAAGTAACTTAACCTCACCCTGACCATATGGCAAATGGCAGCATCAATTTGGACACTTCTTATTAACTTAGAGTTTTGCACCTTGGTGTGTGGGGGTTCTAGCATACCCTGAGACTAGCTACAGTGGGCTTGAGTGTAGTGTACCTTTGCAAAAACCAGAACCGCAATGTCAATTCAGGAAACAGAAACGCTTCCTAAATTGACGTCAATTCAGGAAACATTAATGCTTCCTTAACTGACATCACCAAATTGGACACTTCCTTTCAAAGTACAGCCTTGCACTTTACTGCGTGAGTGTTTAAGCACACCCTGAGACCAGCTAAGCTGGTCCTGAGTTAATCGGACATCAGGAAGTAACTTAACCTCACCTTGACCATATGGCAAATGGCAGCATCAATTTGGACACTTTTTTATTAACTTAGAGTATTGCACCTTGGTGTGTGGGGGTTCTAGCATACCCAGAGACTAGCTACAGTGGGCTTGAGTGTAGTGTACCTTTGCAAAAACCAGAACCGCAATGTCAATTCGGGAAACAGAAACGCTTCCTAAATTGACGTCATTTCAGGAAACATTAATGCTTCCTTAACTGACATCACCAAATTGGACACTTCCTTTCAAAGTACAACCTTGCACTTTACTGTGTGAGTGTTTAAGCACACCCTGAGACCAGCTAAGCTGGTCCTGAGTTGATTGGACATCAGGAAGTACCCAAACCACACCTTGACCATATGGCAAATGGACGCCATCAATTTGGACACTTCTTATTAACTTAGAGTATTTTACCTTGGTGTGTGGGGGTTTTAGCATGCCCTGAGACTAGCTACAGTGGGCTTGAGTGTAGTGTACCTTTGCAAAGACCAGAACCGGAATGTCAATTTGGGAAACAGAAACGCTTCCTAAATAGACGTCAATTCAGGAAACATTAATGCTTCCTGAACTGACATCACCAAATTGGACACTTCCTTTCAAAGTACAGCCTTGCACTTTACTGTGTGAGTGTTTAAGCACACCCTGAGACCAGCTAAGCTGGTCCTGAGTTGATTGGACCTCAGGAAGTACCCAAACCACACCTTGACCATATGGCAAATGGACGCCATCAATTTGGACACTTCTTATTAACTTAGAGTATTTTACCTTGGTGTGTGGGGGTTTTAGCATGCCCTGAGACTAGCTACAGTGGGCTTGAGTGTAGTGTACCTTTGCAAAGACCAGAACCGCAATGTCAATTCGGGAAACAGAAACGCCTCCTAAATCGACGTCAATTCAGGAAACATTAATGCTTCCTGAACTGACATCACCAAATTGGACACTTCCTTTCACAGTACAGCCTTGCACTTTACTGTGTGAGTGTTTAAGCAAACCCTGAGACCAGCTAAGCTGGTCCTGAGTTAATCGGACATCAGGAAGTAACTTAACCTCACCTTGACCATATGGCAAATGGCAGCATCAATTTGGACACTTTTTTATTAACTTAGAGTATTGCACCTTGGTGTGTGGGGGTTCTAGCATACCCAGAGACTAGCTACAGTGGGCTTGAGTGTAGTGTACCTTTGCAAAAACCAGAACCGCAATGTCAATTCGGGAAACAGAAACGCTTCCTAAATTGACGTCATTTCAGGAAACATTAATGCTTCCTTAACTGACATCACCAAATTGGACACTTCCTTTCAAAGTACAGCCTTGCACTTTACTGTGTGAGTGTTTAAGCACACCCTGAGATCAGCTAAGCTGGTCCTGAGTTAATCGGACATCAGGAAGTAACTTAACCTCACCTTGACCATATGGCAAATGGCAGCATCAATTTGGACACTTTTTTATTAACTTAGAGTATTGCACCTTGGTGTGTGGGGGTTCTAGCATACCCTGAGACTAGCTACAGTGGGCTTGAGTGTAGTGTACCTTTGCAAAAACCAGGACCGCAATGTCAATTCGGGAAACAGAAACGCTTCCTAAATTGACGTCAATTCAGGAAACATTAATGCTTCCTAAACTGACCTCACCAAATTGGACACTTCCCCCCTTCCAAAATGAAAACCGCTTGATCTTGGGGGCTGACGCTGAAATATGTTGATCCTTGGACACTCTAGAGCAATCTAAGTTTTGATTCATATCTGTGAGATGTTTGTAGGCCGTACGGGAAAGGCGTACAGTGCCAATAGGTTTATATGGCGGCTGTACATTCCTTTATTTCCACACTTAACGGAGAGCTAGGAGGCTGATATTCCAGTATGTTAGTGTCAACACTTGTTACTTTAACATCACCGAGCGATAGCCTCCTATACCGCACCAGTTTGGAGAAACAGGCGTGTACAGCCGCCATAGGTCGGTGTACAACCGCCATAGGTTTACATGTTAAAATTAATGAAACGTCGTAGAGCTTCACGGATGGTTTCATTTGAAAGCTAGCCTAGGAATTAGTGGGGGGAAGTTGTGGTTCTGAGTAGCTACCAACTTCTACACTGGAGATATAGCCTATCTGGCAAACGGTTATAACTTTGGTTATAACCGTTTGCCAGAAAATGGGCAAAATTAACGGAACGTCGTAGAGCTTCACGGATGGTTTCATTTGAAAGCTAGCCTAGGAATTAGTGGGGGTAGGTGGTGGTTGGGAGAGGCTATGACCTTTCATTCTGGAGATATTGCCAACCTAACCCTAACCTAACCAAAAAGCACCGCATAGACAATGCATTGACATGTATCGAAATTGGAGAAAATTAAAGGAACGTCGTAGAACTTCACGGATGGTCTCATTTGAAAGCTAGCCTAGGAATTAGTGGGATGAGGTGGTGGTTGGGAGAGGCTATGACCTTGCACTCTGGAGATATTGCCAACCTAACCCTAACCTAACCAAAAAGCACCGCATAGACAATGCATTGACATGTATCGAAATTGGAGAAAATTAAAGGAACGTCGTAGAGCTTCACGGATGGTCTCATTTGAAAGCTAGCCTAGGAATTAGTGGGATGAGGTGGTGGTTGGGAGAGGCTATGACCTTGCACTCTGGAGATATTGCCAACCTAACCCTAACCTAACCAAAAAGCACCGCATAGACAATGCATTGACATGTATAGACAATGAATTGACATGTATCGAGAAATTAACGGAACGTCGTAGAACTTCACGGATGGTCTCATTTGAAAGCTAGCCTAGGAATTAGTGGGATGAGGTGGTGGTTGGGAGAGGCTATGACCTTGCACTTTGGAGATATTGACCCGTACACTCACCATGCAAACCTATTGCGGCTGTACACCGACCTATGGCGGCTGTACACGCCACATTTCTCCAAAGTGGTGGGGGCTAGGAGGCTGTAAAGCGGGGGTCCTCAAGTACCAAAGGGTGGGATGAACATACTCTGAGATCAGCCTCCTAGCCCTAGCCACTTTGGAGATATTGACCTGAGACTGGCGTGTACAGCCGCCATAGGTCGGTGTACAGCCGCAATAGGTTTGCATGGTGAGTGTCCAGGCCAATATCTCCAAAGTGGCTGGGGGTAGGAGGCTCATAATGTAACCTCAGCATCCTCTTACCATAAGGGACAAGCCCTCCGAATACCGTAAGGATTGGAGAAAGTTGAATTTTACCCTCTTGGCTGCTGGAAGTCAATTTTGAGATTTTGAGATTTTGGTCAAAAATTCAAATTGCTCGGATTGCCTCGAAACACAGCACACTTAAAGAGTACCATGGAGGTATGAACATACTGCCATATCAGCCTCCTAGCCCCTGTCACTTTGGAGATATTGACCCGTACACTCACCATGCAAACCTATTGCGGCTGTACACTGCCCTATGGCGGCTGTACACGCCTGTCTCAGGTCAATATCTCCAAAGTGGCTGGGGGTAGGAGGCTGATCTCAGAGTATGTTCATGCCACTCCTTGGTACGTGAAGACCCCTGCTGTACAGCCTCCTAGCCCCCACCGTTTTGGAGAAATGTGGCGTGTACAGCCGCCATTGCTTTTGTACACAAACCTATGGCGGCGGTACACGCCACATTTCTCCAAAGTGGTGGGGGCTAGGAGGCTAATAAGCGGGGGTCCTCAAGTACCAAAGGGTGGGATGAACATACTCTGAGATCAGCCTCCTACTCCCAACCGATCGTGAGAAACGGCCGCGTACAGCCCCCACATGTCAGTGTACACGGGTCAATATCTCCAAAGATTCTTGGTCTAGGAGGCTGATATGGCAGTATGTTCATGTCTCCATGGTGTACTGTTACTGTGCATAGGTTTCGAGCCAATCCGAGCAATTTTAATTTTAACATGTAAACCTATGGCGGTTGTACACCGACCTATGGCGGCTGTACACGCCTGTTTCTCCAAACTGGTGCATGATAGGAGGCTATCGCTCGGTGGTGTTAAAGTACCAAGTGTTGACACTAACATACTGGAATATCAGCCTCCTAGCTCTCCGTTAAGTGTGGAAATAAAGGAATGTACAGCCGCCATATAAACCTATTGGCACTGTACGCCTTTCCCGTACGGCCTACAAACATCCCACAGATATGAATCAAAACTTAGATTGCTCTAGAGTGTCCAAGGATCAACATATTTCAGCGTCAGCCCCCAAGATTAAGCGGTTTTCTTAATTGATCAAAATGATCAATTCTTGCACAGAAGGGTGTTGTACTCTAAGAGCCTGACAGTGTCCTGGTTCAAATTTGGAGATATGTGAGGATTTTTTTTTTCTAGAGGGGTTAGCTGAAATTTCTCTGCACAGTCTCGATGGACACTCACTCATGACCCACTGACCCGATTTTGAGGCCTCTAGTGCTTTCGGAACCCCCTCTGTACAGAAAAACAATGTGCGTGTACAGGCGCCATAGGAATTCGGCGGCTGTACACATTCTCCCTAAGTCGCTTCCCGTAACCCGACCGAAGGTAGCAGAGACGAAAGCTCTGCACATTCTGCAATGGCAGGGCATGCTGAGTAACTGACCCGAGTACTGTGTCTGTACTGTGCATGTAAAGGTCCTCCAGGGGCTGTGACCTTTGTTTCAAAAGGTCATGTGTACAACGGCAACAGTTTCAATGGTGAGGACATTCCTATGGCGGTTGTACACATCATCTTTTTAATTTTTAAAGGTGTTGTCAAAGCAGTAGGAGGCTGATCTCAGAGTATGTTCATCCCACCCTTTGGTACTTGAGAACCCCCGCTTTATAGCATCCTAGCCCCCACTGCTTCGGACAAATTGTGCGTGTACAGCCGCCATACATTCCTATGGCGGCTGTACACATCATCTCCAAATTGACAGGGGCTAGGAGGCTGATATGGCAGTATGTTTATGTCTCCATGGTGTACTGTTACTGTGCATAGGTTTCGAGCAAATCGGAGCAATTTTAATTTTTACATGTAAACCTATTGCTGTTGTACACGAAAGCTGTGGCGCCTGTACACGCCTGTGTACTGTAGCGTATTAAAAGAAATCGAGCGGTCCGATCGGTCCGAAACCCGTACGGCCCTTTGTCCTCGAGGTGCCGATCACGCACGCCGGATTTCGTGCCGAACGGACCGCTCTGAATACCCCGTTCTCCGATTGGCCCATATGGGACGCTCCGATTGGTCCGCCGTACAGAGGGCCCATAGGCCCCGAGGGCCTGATCACGCTCACCGAAGGGCGTGCCGATCGGAAAACTTTGAAAATGGAGCTCTCTGATTGGTCCGAAACTCCGCACGCCGTTAGGCCACGGTCGGGCCTCCACCCTGACCGGACGTCAGCCCGATCGGTGGGGGTCAAACTCAAAACCGGCCCGAGACACTTTTGGCCACCAGGGGGCTCATCGGCGCCCTCCGGAGGGCGCACGGTTCGGATTTGGCGAGGCCACGCCCAAAAACGGCGTCCCGAGAGGTCGCGCGGTCTGGGACGCCGTTTTTGAATGAAAAGTGCCTGGGCTGTACACTCGTCCAAGGAACCTGCCTGGGTTGTACACCATTTGGGCCATTGTACTGTAAATCCCACTTCTGGACATGATCGCTACTCAAATGGACAACAAGTGTCCCATTTGGGCCATTGTACTGTAAATCCCACTTCTGGACTGAATCGCTACTCAAATGGACAATACGTTTCCCATTTGGCCCAGTGAAGAGTAAACCTCCCTTCCGGAGAGTTTACTCTTCTAGTCTAAAGTTTCCAACTTGATTAAGGATACGTGACTGCCATCAGGTGGACTTAACACGTCGGTACAACAAAATAACCCAATTGGACAAATGTTTCCCAAAGACCCCCATGCAGCGCATGCCAAAGTGACGACCCCAAATCATTTGGGGACACATTTGTCCACCGTCAATGCAAATAGATACCCAAATGGACGGAACGGGGGAAGGGAATCGGTCCACGGACCGATTTTTGTCAATTTGGGAAGCATTTGGGAAGCAGCAATACCGACCGCGCCACCGGAGGGCGCCGTGGACCGTCCACCCGGGAAGCATTTGTCACTTCGGGGGGCTGTCCGCGAGGGAAGCATCTGTCCACTTGGCAAGCATCGTCCGTCCACGAGGGAAGCATTGGTCCACTTGGCAAGCAATCGTCCACGAGGGAAGCATCGGTCCTCTTGGCAAGCAATCGTCCACGAGGGAAGCATCGGTCCACTTGGCAAGCAATCGTCCACGAGGGAAGCATCGGTCCACTTGGCAAGCAATCGTCCACGAGGGAAGCATCGGTCCACTTGGCAAGCAATCGTCCACCCGGGAAGCATTTGTCACTTCGGGGGGCTGTCCGCGAGGGAAGCATCTGTCCACTTGGCAAGCATCGTCCGTCCACGAGGGAAGCATTGGTCCACTTGGCAAGCAATCGTCCACGAGGGAAGCATCGGTCCACTTGGCAAGCAATCGACTGGCCACGAGGGACACATTCGTCCACTTGGCAAGCATCGTCTGTCCACGAGGGAAGCATTGGTCCACTTGGCATGCAATCGACTGTCCACGAGGGAAGCATTGGTCCACTTGGCAAGCAATCAACTGTCCACGAGGGAAGCATTGGTCCACTTGGCATGCAATCGACTGTCCACGAGGGAAGCATTGGTCCACTTGGCAAGCAATCAACTGTCCACGAGGGAAGCATTGGTCCACTTGGCAAGCATTGTCTGTCCACGAGGGAAGCATTGGTCAACTTGGCAAGCATCGACTGTCCATGGGGGGGTGCTTATCCTACACCGGGGAAACCTTTTTCCATATGGTGTACAGCAATGCACATTAGTGAGAGGGGGTTTTAGCACACCCTTAGAACAGCTACAGTGGTATTGAGTTTAGTGTACCTTTGCAAAACCCAGAACCACACTGGACATCCCAAATTGGATACTTACTATCAATGTACTGAAACAAATCTGAGATATGTTTCATAACAAAAGCTGCTCTACAAGGCTCTCCTTGTCCCATTCTTGAGGGACATTCCTGAAAGGATATAGGAATGCAGAGGGTTTACAGAACCAGTGCTCTACATGCTGAAATCTGTGTTCCGAGTTGAGGGTTTGGTGCAGGTTTCAAGCCATTCTGACAATTTCTACATGAAATATGATCATTTGAAGGGTGTCCATTTGAGAAGCATTTCCCATTGAAAACATTTTCAATGCAAAAGTACCCCAAAATGACAGTTGTGTGGCACTGGCATGCTCGGTCCCAGCAGGTCCAAACCAAGCCTACTGTACTCCACTTGGGTCTGGCAACAACATACTAAAAGATCAGAGCTCACGCATGTTCAGAAAAAAAATGACTCCAATCTGACCAACTATGAAAGAGGGTGTTGCGGGCTATAAGCCTAACAGTGTCTTCGCCTAGATTTCTCAAATAAACAATCTTTTTTCCCCAAGGGACTTGGAGAGTTTTCACTTCACATGACTGTAGTAGGCCATGTCCCCGCTCTGTGTGTGAAATATGGGATCTCTGAGGCTTCAGAAAGTCCTGTAATGTAATATTTAATGTACACAAAACTGTTCCCTAATGGACACAGTGTCATTTTGGGAAACCTGGCGACCTTGCAAACTTTGAGGCTCATTGTCAGTGTCTTGCCATGCACCGATGGGCACAAAAATCATGTCACACATTGTCCTCGAAGCCAACTTTAAAGCAGAAAAGGAATCAAGTGTCTAGTTGTAGCAGAAAGGTCATGACCACCATGAAATGTTGTAAAGGTCAACTGTCCACGAGGGAAGCATCGGTCCACTTGGCAAGCAATCATCCACCCGGGAAGCATTTGTCACTTCGGGGCCCCCAGGGGGCTGTCCGCGAGGGAAGCATCTGTCCACTTGGCAAGCATCGTCCGTCCACGAGGGAAGCATTGGTCCACTTGGCAAGCAATCGTCCACGAGGGAAGCATTGGTCCACTTGGCAAGCAATCGACTGGCCACGAGGGACACATTTGTCCACTTGGCAAGCATCGTCTGTCCACGAGGGAAGCATTGGTCCACTTGGCAAGCAATCGTCTGTCCACGAGGGAAGCATTGGTCCACTTGGCAAGCAATCAACTGTCCACGAGGGAAGCATTGGTCCACTTGGCAAGCAATCGACTGTCCACGAGGGAAGCATTGGTCCACTTGGCAAGCAATCGTCCACGAGGGAAGCATCGGTCCACTTGGCAAGCAATCGACTGGCCACGAGGGAAGCATTGGTCCACTTGGCAAGCAATCGACTGTCCACAAGGGAAGCATTGGTCCACTTGGCAAGCAATGAACTGTCCACGAGGGAAGCATTGGTCCACTTGGCAAGCATTGTCTGTCCACGAGGGAAGCATTGGTCAACTTGGCAAGCATCGACTGTCCATGGGGGGGGTGCTTATCCTACACCGGGGAAACCTTTTTCCATATGGTGTACAGCAATGCACATTAGTGAGAGGGGGTTTTAGCACACACTTAGAACAGCTACAGTGGTATTGAGTTTAGTGTACCTTTGCAAAACCCAGAACCACACTGGACATCCCAAATTGGATACTTACTATCAATGTACTGAAACAAATCTGAGATATGTTTTATAACAAAAGCTGCTCTACAAGGCTCTCCTTGTCCCATTCTTGAGGGACATTCCTGAAAGGATATAGGAATGCAGAGGGTTTACAGAACCAGTGCTCTACATGCTAAATCTGTGTTCCGAGTTGAGGGTTTGGTGCAGGTTTCAAGCCATTCTGACAATTTCTACATGAAATATGATCATTTGAAGGGTGTCCATTTGAGAAGCATTTCCCATTGAAAACATTTTCAATGCAAAAGTACCCCAAAATGACAGTTGTGTGGCACTGGCATGCTGGGTCCCAGCAGGTCCAAACCAAGCCTACTGTACTCCACTTGGGTCTGGCAACAACATACTAAAAGATCAGAGCTCACGCATGTTCAGAAAAAAAATGACTCCAATCTGACCAACTATGAAAGAGGGTGTTGCGGGCTATAAGCCTAACAGTGTCTTCGCCTAGATTTCTCAAATAAACAATCTTTTTTCCCCAAGGGACTTGGAGAGTTTTCACTTCACATGACTGTAGTAGGCCATGTCCCCACTCTGTGTGTGAAATATGGGATCTCTGAGGCTTCAGAAAGTCCTGTAATGTAATATTTAATGTACACAAAACTGTTCCCTAATGGACACAGTGTCATTTTGGGAAACATGGCGACCTTGCAAACTTTGAGGCTCATTTTCAGTGTCTTGCCATGCACCGATGGGCACAAAAAGCATGTCACACATTGTCCTCGAAGCCAACTTTAAAGCAGAAAAGGAATCAAGTGTCTAGTTGTAGCAGAAAGGTCATGACCACCATGAAATGTTGTAAAGGTCAACCGCAATGTCAATTCGGGAAACAGAAACGCTTCCTAAATTGACGTCAATTCAGGAAACATTAATGCTTCCTTAACTGACATCACCAAATTGGACACTTCCTTTCAAAGTACAGCCTTGCACTTTACTGCGTGAGTGTTTAAGCACACCCTGAGACCAGCTAAGCTGGTCCTGAGTTAATCGGACATCAGGAAGTAACTTAACCTCACCCTGACCATATGGAAAATGGCAGCATCAATTTGGACACTTCTTATTAACTTAGAGTTTTGCACCTTGGTGTGTGGGGGTTCTAGCATACCCTGAGACTAGCTACAGTGGGCTTGAGTGTAGTGTACCTTTGCAAAAACCAGAACCGCAATGTCAATTCAGGAAACAGAAACGCTTCCTAAATTGACGTCAATTCAGGAAACATTAATGCTTCCTTAACTTCCCGTTACGGCCTCAGACACGGAACCGATTTTTCGCCCACTTGGGAATCGGCACCGCCGGGCTCGGCCACCGGAGGGCACTCCGGGGTCGTCCGGGGACTGACACCGGGGAATCTTTCTGACACCGGGGAATCGTACACCGGGGTGTCATTCGTCCGTTTGGGAATCCTTGTTGGATTTGAATGGGGACATTTGGGACTCTTTTGACATTGGGGAATCGTCCACTCCCGCGCCCACCCGGGAATCATTTGACACTTGGGACTCGCAGGGGTGCGTACATTGGGGTCTCTTTCTGACACTTGGGACTCGCAGGGGGGGCGTACATATGGGACTCTTTTGACATTGGGGACTCCCCATTGGGGACTCTTTTGACATTTGGGAATCTTTCACAAATTGCACATTTTTGACATTTCCTATCAAAGTACAGTCTTGTGCCTTGGTGTGTGGGGGTCTTAGCATGCCCCAAGACCAGCTAGACGGGTCCTGAGTTGATTGCACCTTTGCAAGTACCAGAACCATACTGTCCCATTTGGGAATCAAAAAAGATTCCCAAATGGGCATCCCAATTTTTTACATTTCCTATCAAAGTACAGTCTTGTGCCTTGGTGTGTGGGGGTCTTAGCATGCCCCAAGACCAGCTAGAGGGGTCCTGAGTTGATTGCACCTTTGCAAGTATGAAAAAAACATACTGTACATTTGGGAATCCCTATTGGATTTCAATGGTGACATTTGGGAATCTTTGTGACATATGGGAATCCCCATTGGGGACTCTTTTGACATTTGGGAATCCCTATTGGATTTGAATGGTGACATTGGGGTCTCTTTCTGACACTTGGGACTTGCAGGGGGGGCGTCCATATGGGACTCTTTTGACATTGGGGAATCCCCATTTGGGAATCAAAAAAGATTCCCAAATGGGCATCCCAATTTTTGACATTTCCTATCAAAGTACAGTCTTGTGCCTTGGTGTGTGGGGGTCTTAGCATGCCCCAAGACCAGCTAGATGGGTCCTGAGTTGATTGCACCTTTGCAAGTACCAGAACCATACTGTCCCATTTGGGAATCAAAAAAGATTCCCAAATGGGCATCCCATTTTTGACATTTCCTATCAAAGTACAGTCTTGTGCCTTGGTGTGTGGGGGTCTTAGCATGCTCCAAGACCAGCTAGAGGGGTCCTGAGTTGATTGCACCTTTGCAAGTATGAAAAAAACATACTGTACATTTGGGAATCCCTATTGGATTTGAATGGTGACATTTGGGAATCTTTGTGACATATGGGAATCCCCATTGGGGACTCTTTTGACATTTGGGAATCTTTCACAAATTGCACATTTTTTACATTTCCTATCAAAGTAGAGTATTGTGCCTTGGTGTGTGGGGGTCTTAGCATGCCCCAAGACCAGCTAGATGGGTCCTGAGTTGATTGCACCTTTGCAAGTACCAGAACCATACTGTCCATTTGG
>NW_028176531.1:57500-62500 GCF_949987555.1 Borostomias antarcticus | reverse complement strand
CAAACACACACACACCCCCCCCCCATACACTCTCTATCCCACACACACACACACTCTCTCCCACCCACACAAACACACACACTCCCCCCCCCCATACACTCTCTATCCCACACACACACACACTCTCTCCCACCCACACAAACACACACACTCCCCCCCCACATACACTCTCTCTCCCACACACACAAACACACATTCTCTCTCTCCCACACACACAAACACACACACACACACCCCCACACACTCTCTGTCCCACACACAAGAACAAACACACTCTCCCCCACACACACTCTCTCTCTCTCCCACACACACAAACACACACATACCCCCCCACACACACACTCCCTCTCCCACACACACAAACACCCCCCCACACACTCTCTCTCCCACACACACAAACACACACGCACCCCCCCACACACACACTGTCTGTCCCACACACAAGAACAAACACACTCTCCCCCCCACACACACTCTCTCTCTATCCCCCACACACACTCTCTCTCTATCCTCCACACACACTCTCTCTCCCACACACACACACAACACACACACACACTATTCACCCCCCCTCCCCCCCACACACACACTCCCTCTCCCACACAAACAAACACTCCCCCCCCCCCACACACACACCGTCTCCCACACACTCTCTCTCTCTCCCACACACTCTCCCTCCCCACACTCTCTCTCCCACACACTCAAACACACTCTCTCTCTCCCCCCCCCCACACACACACACAGGCGCACACACACACAAAATGCATACTCTTTCTCTCTGTCACACACACTGACGCACACACATAGCTATTGACGCAAACTCATACACACACAGCTAAACACACATACAATATATACTCTCCTCACACACACACACACACCCCCACACACACACACTCTCCCACACACACAAACACACATTCTCTCTCTCCCACACACACAAACACACATTCTCTCTCTCCCACACACAAACACACCCCCCCCCCCCCACACACACACTCTCTGTCCCACACACAAGAACAAACACACTCTCCCCCCCACACACACTCTCTCTCTATCCCCCACACACACTCTCTCTCTCCCACACACACAACACACACACACTATTCAACCCCCCTCCCCCACACATTCCCTCTCCCACACACACAAACACTCCCCCACACACACTCTCTCCCACACACACAACACACACACACACACACACACACACACTATTCGCCCCCCCTCCCCCCCACACACACACACTGTCTCCCACACACACACACTGTCTCCCACACACACTCTCTCTCTATCCCACACACAAACAAACACACACTCTCTCTCCCACACACACAAACACACATTCTCTCTCCCACACACACAAACACACACATTCTCTCTCCCACACACACAAACACACACATTCTCTCTCTCTCCCACACACACAAACACACCCCCACACACACACACTCTCTCTCTATCCCACACACACACTCTCTCTCTCCCACACACACAAACACACATTCTCTCTCTCCCACACACACAAACACACACGCACCCCCCACACACACACACTCTCTCTCTCACACACACTATTCACCCCCCCTCCCCCACACACACACACACTGTCTCCCACACACACACTCTCTCTCTCTATCCCACACACAAACAAACACACACTCTCTCTCCCACACACACAAACACACATTCTCTCTCCCACACACACAAACACACACATTCTCTCTCCCACACACACAAACACACACATTCTCTCTCTCTCCCACACACACAAACACACACATTCTCTCTCCCACACACACAAACACACACATTCTCTCTCCCACACACACTCTCCCTCCCCACACTCTCTCTCCCACACACTCAAACACACACTCTCTCTCTCCCCCACACACACACACACAGGCACAAAATACATACTCTTTCTCTCTGTCACACACACTGACGCACACACATAGCTATTGACTCAAACTCATACACACACAGCTAAACACACACGAGAACAAACACACTCTCCCCCCCACACTCTCTCTCTCTATCCCCCACACACACTCTCTCTCTCTATCCCCCACACACACTCTCTCTCTCTATCCCCCACACACACTCTGTCTCTCCCACACACACGAACACACACACACTCTCTCTCCCACACACACAAACACACACATATCCCCCCACACACTCTCTCTCTCTATCCCCCACACACACTCTCTCTCTCTCTATCCCCCACACACACACTCTCTCTCCCACAGACACACAAACACACATTATCTCTCTCCCACGAACACAAACACAACACACACACACTATTCACCCCCCTCCCCCACACACTCCCTCTCCCACACACACAAACAAACACCCCCCCCACACACACACACACTGTCTCCCACACACACACACTCTCTCTCTATCCCACACACAAACACACACACACTCTCTCTCCCACACACACTCTCTCTCCCACACACTCCCTCTCCCACACACACAAACACAACACACACACACACACACACACACACTATTCACCCCCCCTCCCCCACACACACACACACACTGTCTCCCACACACACTCTCTCTCTATCCCACACACGAACAAACACACACTCTCTCTCCCACACACACAAACACACACGCAACCCCCCCCCACACACACACTCTCTCTCTCCCACACACACAAACACACACTCTCTCTCTCTCCCACACACACAAACACACATTCTCTCTCCCCCTCACACACACACTCTCTCTCTATCCCCCACACACACTCTCTCTCTCCCACACACACAAACACACATTCTCTCTCCCCCCCACACACACACTCTCTCTCTCTCCCACACACACAAACACACATTCTCTCTCCCCCCCACACACACACTCTCTCTCTATCCCCCACACACACTCTCTCTCTCCCACACACACAAACACACATTCTCTCTCTCCCACACACACAAACACACACGCACCCCCCCCACACACACACACTCTCTGTCCCACACACAAGAACAAACACTCTCTCTCTCCCACACACACACTCTCTCTCTCCCACACACACAAACACACACACACACACACTATTCACCCCCCTTCCCCACACACTCCCTCTCCCACACACACAAACAAACACCCCCCCACCACACACACTGTCTCCCACACACACACTCTCTCTCTATCACACACACAAACACACACATTCTCTCTCTCTCCCACACACACAAACACACACATTCTCTCTCCCACACACACAAACACACACATTCTCTCTCCCACACACACAAACACACACATTCTCTCTCCCACACACACAAACACACACATTCTCTCTCTCTCCCACACACACAAACACACACATTCTCTCTCCCACACACACAAACACACACATTCTCTCTCCCACACACACTCTCCCTCCCCACACTCTCTCTCCCACACACTCAAACACACACTCTCTCTCTCCCCCACACACACACACACAGGCACAAAATACATACTCTTTCTCTCTGTCACACACACTGACGCACACACATAGCTATTGACTCAAACTCATACACACACAGCTAAACACACACGAGAACAAACACACTCTCCCCCCCACACTCTCTCTCTCTATCCCCCACACACACTCTCTCTCTCTATCCCCCACACACACTCTCTCTCTCTATCCCCCACACACACTCTGTCTCTCCCACACACACGAACACACACACACTCTCTCTCCCACACACACAAACACACACATATCCCCCCACACACTCTCTCTCTCTATCCCCCACACACACTCTCTCTCTCTCTATCCCCCACACACACACTCTCTCTCTCTATCCCCCACACACACACTCTCTCTCCCACAGACACACAAACACACATTATCTCTCTCCCACGAACACAAACACAACACACACACACTATTCACCCCCCTCCCCCACACACTCCCTCTCCCACACACACAAACAAACACCCCCCCCACACACACACACACTGTCTCCCACACACACACACTCTCTCTCTATCCCACACACAAACACACACACACTCTCTCTCCCACACACACTCTCTCTCCCACACACTCCCTCTCCCACACACACAAACACAACACACACACACACACACACACACTATTCACCCCCCCTCCCCCACACACACACACACACTGTCTCCCACACACACTCTCTCTCTATCCCACACACGAACAAACACACACTCTCTCTCCCACACACACAAACACACACGCAACCCCCCCCCACACACACACTCTCTCTCTCCCACACACACAAACACACACTCTCTCTCTCTCCCACACACACAAACACACATTCTCTCTCCCCCTCACACACACACTCTCTCTCTATCCCCCACACACACTCTCTCTCTCCCACACACACAAACACACATTCTCTCTCCCCCCCACACACACACTCTCTCTCTCTCCCACACACACAAACACACATTCTCTCTCCCCCCCACACACACACTCTCTCTCTATCCCCCACACACACTCTCTCTCTCCCACACACACAAACACACATTCTCTCTCTCCCACACACACAAACACACACGCACCCCCCCCACACACACACACTCTCTGTCCCACACACAAGAACAAACACTCTCTCTCTCCCACACACACACTCTCTCTCTCCCACACACACAAACACACACACACACACTATTCACCCCCCTTCCCCACACACTCCCTCTCCCACACACACAAACAAACACCCCCCCACCACACACACTGTCTCCCACACACACACTCTCTCTCTATCACACACACAAACACACACATTCTCTCTCCCACACACACAAACACACACATTCTCTCTCCCACACATACAAACACACACGCACCCCCCCACACACACACTTTGTCCCACACACAAGAACACACTCTCCCCCCCACACACTCTCTCTCTATCCCCCACACACACTCTCTCTCTCCCACACACACACAAACACACATTCTCTCTCTCCCACACACACACTCTCTCTCTATCCCCCACACACACTCT